>NW_027512426.1:387500-520087 GCF_048772815.1 Callospermophilus lateralis
GGATTGCCCATGGATAAGGAAAGCCACAGTTCATTCATAAATTGGGAAGTATGAATGCTGGGAAGCTTTCTACTAGACAGGACACATCCATTGAAGCATTCTCTTTTCTAATGTCTACAACCACGGACACAGTGGAATACACAGACCCAGAAACACTCGCCTTGTCAGACGACTTACTAGAATCAGTTCACTCCAAACCAAACAAATCACCTTTCTTACATATTCTCAGAGCATGAGACAAAAAAACACAAACCCACACACACACACCCACAAAGGCAAATCCTTCCCCCAAGAAGGTCTGTGACTATCCGGAGGTCCTCTGACTGATGGGCCATACTATGTTCCTCCGAAATGGCCTGTCCTGTCTCAGATCTGTTCTCCTTGTGCAACTCTATGAAGTTGACAGGAGCCAGTGGCGAGCCACTACCTGGTTTCTCAGGAATGGCTGCTCTTCAGAGCTTTCCTGGCATTTGGCCATCCTCACATCAGTAGGTACCAAGAAAGACTAACTCTGTTCTTGATGAATCCAAACAAGTGAGACCACTGGGATTGAAACTGGGACTGGCTCTGGGTGCCTGGCTTCCTGGATCCCATGTTCAGAGAGTTCCATCATCAAGGAAGTGATGTGAGGTCACTTCCATCAGAAACTGAATGAGGTCACTGCCTTGGCAACCACATTGTCCTAACACTTGCTTCCAAGGGTCCCATGAGATTGAGGCTGCCCCTACTTCCTGTGACACTTTCACAAGTTAGAATGCTATATCAACCATAGGCACTCGGGAACAGCTCTCCACACAGGCCTTCTTTGGTCCATCTTCTCTACATTAAGAAGACAGAGACTGATTCAGACACAACCCTTCATCCTGACCAGACTCTTACTCTCTCTGGTCCTTCATAGCTGCCAACATCTGGTACAGAGATCATTTCTGCATGGACGTTATAGGTTCTCAGCAGGTGGAAGATCCCCTACATTCCTGTATTGTAAGACCAACTCTTTCCCTGCTCTTATGTAAAGTTAGATTGAGGGAACAGTGTATGGTTAGGGTTAATAACATGTTCGATATGGGTTAGGAATCATTCTGCTGGATGAATAATGGTATTCGGAACCTGTGATATTTATAAGACTATCGAGGTGAAACATAAATATGAAAACAGAAATCTAGGAACGATTGGAAGCCCAGAAGGTCATTGGGCACTCAATTGGTATACTTAGCTTTGAATTTCGTTCTGCACAGATGTTTCAGATAAATAGATAATCAATGGCCTAGGACCTTGTACCTTGGATCATTGAATGTAGAAGAGAACATCCACTCAAACAGGGATAGTCGGTAGGATTAGGAAGATAGTTCGTAGGTTTCAAAATAATAGGGAGTAAAGCATTTGGACCAAAAGTTTTTTAGCTATGGGGATTCAGTTAGAGAGTGAATGTCAATGTCAGCACATGTGAAGAGTCATTCGCAATTATTAACTGGAGAAAAGGTGTAGGAAAGCAGATATCAATAGAGACATTAGGAAATCAGGTACATTACAACGTGTGTGATAAGAAAATATATTTTTAACAGGGTTGAGGTTGAATATATAATCTTAGGAAGAAACAAATATGTAGTCTTATTATACGATTAAGAATGATATTTGAGAGCATTAGGGAACCAGGTCATGGATGTTGTTAGTAATACATGGTCACATTCAATTTGGGCTTTGGTACAATCATAAGTGTGACCCTTGCATTTTGTGTCAGGAATATTACTGAGATGAAATGTATATGTATATTAGGTGAGTAGAAAATTCATCATGAAATATATATCATCCACAGGACCAAAAATATTCATTTTACTTAACGTGGATATAGGTGAAATATAAGTATGCAAACAGAAGCCTAGGTAAGATTTGAAGCCCAGAAGAACACTGGGCCTTTGATTGTGATACTTAGATTTGAATTATGTTCTGCAGAGTTGTCTCAGATAAATCGATATACAATGGTACAGGACCTTGTACCTTGGATGATTGAATGTCAAAGAGAACATCCAGTCAAACAGGTATAGTCAGTAGGATTAGGAATATAGACTGTAGGATTAGAAAGAAGAATGAGTAAAGGATTTGGACAAAAAGCTATGCTTCTCCAATTTGAGGCCTACTTTCATGCGTGGGCGATGCTCATGTGTGGCCTCCTAATATCCCAACACAATTAATGGAAATACTTCTCTGAGGTCATTTCCAAAACTCAGTATCTTAGGGGAATCACACCAGAGTTCAACCCCAGGTGGACCCAGTCATCTCTTCCAACCACAACACAAATGACCACAATTAAAACCAAAACACTCCCACATGGCCCTCATCTGCTTCCATATAGACACTCATTATAACCTCTAGCTGGAGCTTTCCATGATGGGCACAGCCCAAACAGTGTCCAGAACAAGCTCCCTTGCCCCTCATTTGCCCAAAATCAAGGTGGCCTGGACACCCTTCCTGTTAACCAGGAGTGATCAATAGGCCTGCCGTTAATACTGCTCCACTTCTCCAATTTGAGGCCTACTGACTGTGGGGTTTAGATTCTTTATGTGAATTGGAGTCATGAGAAACACAAGCACCTATGGGCTACCTTTTGCAGGGCTTTGAGCAACCCATTTTATTGAGTCTAGGAGTTGGACAAAAAGTTCTTTAGCAAAGGGGTTTTATTAGAGATTGAATGTAAATGTCAGCAAATCTGAAGAGTCATTCACAATGATGAACTGGAAAAAAGGTGTAGGAAAGCAGGTGTCAATAGAGACATTAGGAAATCAGGCAAAGTACAAAGTGTGTGACAGGAAAAGACATTTTTAACAGGGTTGAGGTTGAATATATAATCTTAGGAAGAAACAAATATGTAGTCACCAATAGGAATGATATTTGAGAGCATTAGAGAACCAGGACATGAATGTTTTTAGTAATACATGGTCACATTCAATTTAGGCTTTGGAACAATCATAAGTGTGACCCTTGAATTTTGTGTCAGGAATATCACTGAGATGAAATGTATATGTATATCAGGTGAGTAGAGTATTTCTTCCAACGTTTCTGAAGCAATAATTTAAAGACTTATACTTTAGTATTGGGGATACAAAAGGTGTACCCTGTGTCTATGAATATGGATAAGATGCCATAATGGAAAATACTGTAAATAAATAACATAGCTGGTTCCAACTTTAAATAATGGATTGAATTGATATCTGAAAATATATAGAAAATCTTATATTGATATATGTACATTCCTTCCAACCAGTTATACATCTAATTTTGATATTAGCATTATGATTTATCACGAAGAGTGTGTGAGTTTTGCTTCAAAAATGATTATGGAAATTGAAAATAATGTGTTTGGAACGAAGTCTCATTAAAAAACCAGTCAAGAAACATGGAGGAATACATGTGTTCTGAGGCAGGAAGTGATTGAAAGTGAACCAAATGCCTACAAATTTTTGAACTTGTGGATGAAATGATGTATCCTTTGATGTCCATAAACTGAAGAAATAGTAATGTACAAGTGTTGAATATAAATGACCTTCAAATATACATCATGTCCCATAGGGTTCTACTTGCATTCATGTTAAACTGGGTCAGTTACTGTAGAAATATTAGGATTTGTAAGCACCATTCACCGAAGTTAATTTTCAGTACTAGGAAATAAATATGTATTTCAGGTGGATGAATATTTCTGAGAAAAATCTTGTGAAATGTTGATTATAAATCCACATATAGAAACATGAGTGAATTTAGGAAGTGTATAATAAGACACATATATTTCATATTTTGAAAAATCTGGAGAGTATATATATATATATATATATATATATATATATATATAGAGAGAGAGAGAGAGAGAGAGAGAGAGAGAGAAATAGATATATAGATAGATACATAGATAGAAACACACATTCAAAGACATTAAAATGTAGCAATATAAATGACAATCGAAATTCATCATGAAATATATATCATCCACATATCCAAATATATTCATTTTAATGAACATGGATTTATGTATTATGTTGTTCATCTAGGAAATTCACCCTCAGGTTGAATTCCAGTTCCATCAGTATTTAGGGGGAGTGATCTCTTCTCACAATTTGTATCTTCCAAAATCAGTGAGCTCACAAGAATGTACATGTGATACCAGGTAGGATTCTAAATATGCCTAAAATAATACATGTGCTGAATAGGCTACAGAGAAAGGGAGACAGAATTTTACAAATGGGTTAACTTTAAAAACTCATGGAGAAATATTACAATGAAAAATTGACTAGATTTATAACACATACCATTGATAAAGCATAAGGCAAATTAAAGTATACACCATGCTTCCTATGAATGGCCTGTATTCGTATTCTGTTAGGTTTCTTTTTCTCATATTAGGATTAGTAGTCAGAGTCTAGTAGGGTATGGGTTAGTGTCAGGGATTCAGTATTTCAAATGGAAAATAGCAAAATGAATCTAATGTGTATGCAATTATGTTCTACACAAAAATCTTCCCACTCTCATCCAGATCAATGCCTTCACATTACCTTCGCAGCAACTAAGACACAATTAGTGGAGAAGAGTTAGAAATCTGTGATTACATATGTGGAAAGGAAAATGATCAGGAGTTCACAAACTTGGAGGTGGTAGAACAGTTTCCAAAAGTAAGGGAGAGGGTAAACACTACACAAACTTGGAGCTCTGCTGGCCTAATTACTTTTTGATAAACTGCCTCTGAGGTTGGGCCCTTGAAATATACGTTGTTGTCAGGAGCTTTAGCGTCCTTGGTAGTGAGACTACCAATTCTGGGTCTGCATCTATGTGACATGGAGGACATACTTCCTTATTTTCTAGTGAACATGAGGCAGCAGTTCTTAATTTTCTCTTTTTAGGAAACTGTGGCCACTGGTGTCTAAGTATCTACCTGTGTGGACTGTGAAGCCATTTGGTCATCCTCCACTTTTCATGGTGTTTCTTACTGCTGCACTGGGAGTTTGGTGTTGGCTTCACGAAATACAAGGAGTACAACTGGGACACAGTTCTGGAGGGAGGACTCTCACGTGTGGTGGGTCAGGGTCTGCAGGAGAATGCACCAACCACGCTTCTATCCACATAGCTTTCCACCTTGACCAAAGCAACCTGATTCTGAACATTGCCCTGAACCCTCTCCATATAACAAGATGCCTTTACATATAAGGGTCTGCTGGGTTCACCATATCAGTCACAAGTCATTTGAAAGCCAATGGCAGATCCACGTGGCCCCACCACAGATGTTTTTTCACACACCTACACTCCACTGCTCTAGGCCCCCTACTCGACAGGGTCCAAATTTCTGGCATCTCTGTTCTACACCATTTTCATGAAACCCAGTGAATTAAGGCAGGGTCTGGTACACTCATGATCAGCAACAGGACATCCAAAGGTTCTCCAGTGCCACCTGATCATGGGAATTTTAAAAATTTCATGATATTTATCTAGCCATTTTTCAAGGATAACGTTGGAGGCACTGGGGGTTTCAATTTATACAGGAACCTATAAATAGTGAGGATTCTCATTGCAATAAAATCTCTGGAGAACTCTCACAGGCAAGGCTTTCCAAAGAGTTGCCAAAAGGTCACATGAAGCCAGGGCCATTGAGGTCTACAATGTGAGGTACATATGTGTTAAGACTCTCAACTATACATGCCAAGACTTTCAGAATAAAATCATGTGATATCCTTGCTGAGATTCCCAGTGATCTGTGGAAAGCCAAAATGGGCATAGATCTCAGTTTCCAAGGGCAAATCTCATGCGTGGCCTCCTAAAATACCAACATAATTTATGGCAATACTTCTCTGAGGTCAGTTCCAGAACTCAGTCTCTAATTGGAATCACACCAGAGTTCAAGCACAGGTTGACCCAGGCATCTCTTCCAACTGCCACACAAATGACCACAATTAAAACCAAAACACTCCCACGTGGCAGTCATCTTCTTCTATATATACACTCATCATAACCTGTGCCTGGAAGTTTCCATGAGGGGCGCAGTCCAAGACAGTGTCCAAAAAAAGCTTCCTTGCCCCTAATTTGCCTAAAGTCAGGGTGGTCTGGACACCCTTCCTGTGAACCAGGAGTGATCAAATAGACTTGTGTTTAATACTGCTCCACTTCTCCAATCTGAGGCCTACTGACTGTGGGGTTGGATTCTTTATTTGAATTGGAGTCATGAGAAAACCCAAGCATCTATGGGCTAGAATCTGCAGGGCTTTGAAGAACTCATTTGACCCCAAAGGATCAATATTCTCACTGATGTAACTCAGGAACCTTACAGAGGAAGGTGAGAGACTTAATCCACAATGATTGCTCTTTTGGCCATTTTGGTTTTGGATGCACACATGGGATCTTTCTTTAGATCGATTAGGTGCAGAGAATCTAAGCCACAGCCTCACACAGGGCCAGGAGGCTGATTCAGTCACATACCTTTCCAAAGCAATTAAGCAAAGAGCCACAGGTGATGCTCATTCATTTCCATTTGAAAACTGTTTTCATCAGGCTTCACAAAGGGTTGGCCTTAGGCAAAGACCTTCCTGACATTCAGGACAACAGAAGAATAGGTAAGCAAAAGGCCCAAAGCAGGGTTTTTCCACTGAGACTCCCTGGTCACACTGATATCTGAGTTTTCTGAGATGCTCGCCATTCCCTTCAGCTATCCAGTACATGGCCATGTCACAGAGCTTTGAGGTGATATATATCTTGGACACAAAACCATGAGACTATTATGGAGAGTGGCCAGAATTCAGGACGAATACAGGAATTTAGGATCATAGTAGGTCTTGCCCATGGATAAGGCAAGCTGCAGTCCATTCATAAATTGGGCAAGATGAATGCTGGGAAGCTTTGTCCTAGACAGGACACACCCATTGTGGCATTCTTTTTTCTAATGTCTACAACCATGGAGACAGGGGGATACACAGACATAGAAACACTCGCCTTGTCAAAGACTTATTGGAAACATTCCACTCCAAAACAAACAAACCGACATTTTTTTTACCTATTCTCAGAACATGAGACAAAACCACAAACTGTCGTCCACACACACCAAGGCACCTTTTCCCCCAAGTAGGTCTGTGATTATCCGGAGTGTCCTCTGACTGGTAGGCCATATTTCTCAACAATGGCATTTCCTTTCATAGATCTGGTCTCCTTTGACAACTCTGTGAAGTTGTCAGGAGCCAGCGGTGAGCCACTTTCTGTCCTCTCAGGAAAGGCCCCTCTTAAGAGCTATCCTGGCATTTGGCCACGCTCACATTAGTAGGTCCCAAGAAAGACTGACTCTCTCCTTGGTAAATCCAAACAAGTGAGCTCACTGGGACTGGGACTGGTACTGGTAATGGGGGCCTGGCTTCCTGGATCCTAAATTCAGAGAGTCTCATCACCAAGGAAGTAGGTGAGGTCACTTTCTTCAGGAACTGAATGAGGTCACTGCCTTGGCCACCGCTTTGTCCTAACAGTTGCTTAGTATGCTCTCTGAGATCGAGGCTTTGCCTACTTCCTGTGACACTTTCACAAGTTAGAATGGTATAGAAACCATAAGTACCTGGGAACAGCTCTCCACCCAGGCTTGGTTTTGTCCTTCTTCACTACATTAAGAAGAGAGAGGCTGATTCAGACACATCCTTTCATCCTGACCGGGTTGTGTGCCATGCAAGATGACTTTTGCTCTCTCAGGTCCTTCATAGCTGACTACATCTTCTCAAGGGATTATTTCTGCATGGACTTCTGAGGTTCTCAGCTGGTGGAAGATCCTCTAGCTTCCTGTATTGTAAGACCAACTCTGTCCCTGCTCTTCTGTAAAGTGAGATAGAGTGAACAGTGTATGGTTAGGGTTAAAAGCATGTTTGATTTGAGTTAGGAATCATTCTGCTGGATGAATAATGGTATTGGGAATCTGTGATATTTAGAAGAATATAGACGTGAAATATATGTATGAGAACAGAGATCTAGGAACGATTTGAAGCCTAGGAAGGCATTGGGCCCTTGATTGAGATAATTAGCTTGAATTATGTTCTGCACTGAGGTCTCAGATAAATCGATACACAATGGCATAGGACCGGGTACCTCGGATGATTGAATGTAGAAAAGAACATCCAGTCAAAAAGGGATAGTCTGTAGGTTTAGGAAGATAGTCAGTATGTTTAAGAAGAAGAGTGAGTCTAGGAATTGGAAAAAAGTTCTTTAACAATAGGGTTTCAGTTAGAGAGTGAATGTGAATGTCAGCACATGTGAAGAGACCATCACAATGATGAACTGGGGAAAATATGTAGGAAAGCAGATATCAATAGGGACATTTGGAAATCATGCAAAGTATAAAGTCAGTGATAGTATTAGATATTTTCAAGAGGGTTGAGGTTGAATATATTATCTTAGAAACAAATATGTACTCACCAATAGGATTGATATTTGAGAGCATTAGGCAAAATGGACATGCATGTTTTTAGTAATCCATGTTCACTTTCCATTTAGGCTTTGGCACAATCATAAGTGTGACCTTTGCATTTTGTGTCCAGAATACTACTGTGATAAAATGTATATGTAGATCAGGTGACATGAGTATTTCTTCCACCATTACGGGGAGCAAAATTCTGAAAACTTATAAATTAGTACTGAGGATACAAATAGGTGTACCCCCGTGTTGATGATTATAGAGATGATGCATGAATAGACCATATTGTGAATAAAGTATATAACTGGTTCCAAGTTTAAATAATGGATTGAATTTACCGCTGAAAATATATAGGAAATCTTATATATATACATTCATTCAAACGAGTTATATATCAAATGGTAATATTCTGGTTACAGTTTATCATGAAGAGTGTGTGAGTTTTGTTTCAAAAATGATCATGCAATCGAAAATAATGTGTTTTGAAATAAGTCTAGTGAAAAGACCAGTAAAGCAACATGGAGAAATATATGTGTTCTGAAGTAGGAAGTGATTGAAAGTAAACCAAATGCCTATAAATACCTATACATTTGTGAACTTGTGGATAAGAAAGTATATCTTATGATGTCCATAAACTGAAGAAATTGTAATGTACAAATGTTGAATAAAAATGAACATCAAAATACACATCATGTTCCATTGGAATCTACTTGCATTGATGTTAAACTGGGTCAGTTACTGTAGAAATATTAGGATTTCTAAGCACCTATCACTGAAATTAGTTTTCAGTACTAGAAAACCAATATGTATTTCAGGTGGTTGAGTATTTCTGAGATTAATCTTGTGAAATGTTGTTAATAAATACACATACAGGAACATGAATTAATTTAAGGAGTGTATAATAAGACACACATATTTCATATTTTGGAAAATCTGGAGAATATATATATATATATATATATATATATATATATATATATATACACACACACACACACACACACACACACGCACACACATTGATATGCAGCAATATATATGCCAATCGAAATTCATCATGAATTATAATTCATCCACATATCTAAAAATATTCATTTTGTTGATCATGGATTTATGTTAATTATGTCTAATGTTTTTCACTAGAAAGCCCACCCACAGGTTGAATTTTGAGTTCCATCAGTATTTAGGGGGAGTCATCTCTTCTCACAATTTTTATATACCAAAGTCAGTGAGCTCACAAGAATGTACGTGTGATATCAGGTAGGATACTATATATGCATAAAAAGATACATGTGCTGAATAGGCTTCAGAGAAAGGGAGATAGGAATTTTCATATGTGTTAACTTTAAGAACTCATGAAGAAATATTACAAAGAAAAGTTGACTAGATTTATAATACATCCTCTTGATAAAGCAGAAGGCAAATCCAAGTATACACCATGCTTCATATGAAAGGCTTGCATTTCTATTCAGTTACGTTTCTTTTTCTCCATAATATTAGGATTAGTAGTCAGAGTCTAGTAGGGTATTGGTTAGTGTCAGGGATTCAGTATTTCAAATGGAAAATAGGAAAATGAATCTAATGTGCATGCAAACATGTGCTACACAAAATTCTTCCCACTCTCATTCAGAACAAAGCCTTGACACAACCATCGATCCAAGTAAGACACAATTAGAGGAGAGGAGTTAGAAAATCTGTAAATACATATGTGGAATAAAAATTGTTCAGGAGTTCACAACACTGGAGGTGGTAGAACAATTTCCAAAAGTAAGGGAGAGGGTAAACACTCCAGAAACATAGAGCTCTGCTGGCCTAAAGACTTCTTGAGAAACTTCCTCTAAGGTTGGGCACATGAAATATATGTAATTTTCACACGATTTAGCTTGGTTTTGGAGTGACACCATCAAACCTGTGTCTGCATCTATGTGACCTGAAGGACATGGTTCCTTATTTTCTAATGAACATGAGGCAGAAGTTCTGAATTCTCTTTTTGTAGATAAACTGTGGCCACTGGGAGCTAAGTGTCTTCCCATGTAGTCTGTGAAGCCATTTGGTCATCCTCCATTTTTCCTGGTGTTTCTTGCAGTTGCACTGGCAGTTTGGTATTGGTTTCATAAAATACAAGGAGTACAACTGGGACACAATGCTGGAGGGAGTTCTGTCACGTGTGGTTGGTCAGGGTCTCCAAGAGAATGTACGAACCAGGCTTCTATCCAACAATACTTTCCCCCTTGACTATAGCAACCTGACTCTGAACATTACCCTGAAACCTCTGCATATAACAACATGCCTTTACATATAAGGGTCTGCTGCCTGCACCTTGTCAGTCACAAGGCTTTTGGAAGCCAATGGCAGATCCAGGTGGTCCTACCAAAAATATTTATTCACACACCTACAGTCCACTGCTCTATGTCCACTACTCAGCAGGCTCCAACTTACTGGCATCTCTGTTCTACACCAGTTTCACGAAACCCAGTGAATCAAGGCACTGTCTGGTACACTCATGATCAGCAAAAGGATATCCAAATGTTCTCCAGTGCCACCTGGTCATGGGAATTTCAAAAATTTCAAGGTATTTATGTAGCCATTTTTCAAGGATGAAGTTGGAGTCACTGTGGGTTTCAATTAATTCAGGAACCATTGAATGGTGAGGAAGCTCATTTCAAAGAAAGCTCTGGAGAACACTCACAGGCAAGCCTTCCCAAAAGGTGGCCAAGTGGTCACATGAAGCCAGGCCCATTGAGGTGTACAATGTGAGTTCCATGTGTCGTTAGACTCTCAAGTATGGCTACGAAGTCTTTAAGAATAAAATCATGTGATATCCTGGCTTAGATTCCCTGAGCTCTGTTGGAAGCCATCCTGGGCCTAGATCTCAGTTTCCAAGGGCGATTCTCATGTGTGGCCTCCTAAAATCCCAAGACTATTTATTGCAATACTTCTCTGAGGTCAGTTCCAGAACTCAGTCTCTAAGGGGAATTACACCAGAGTTCAAACCCAGGTGGACCCAGTCATCTCGTCCAACAGCCACACAAATGACCTCAATTAAAACCAAAACACTCCCACATGGCGCTCATGTTCTACCACATAGACACTCATCATAAACTCTGGCTGGAGGTTTCCATGAGGGCGCAGACCAAGACAGTGTACAAAATAATCTCCCTTGCCCCTCATTTGCCTAAAGTCAGGGTGGCCTGGACACACTTCCTGCGAACTAAGAGTGAACAAATAGGCCTGACCTTAATACTGCTCCACTTTACCAATTTGAGGCCACTGCCTGTGGGGTTTAGATTCTTTATGTGAATTGGAGTCATGAGAAAACCCAGGCACCTATGGCCTAGCCTCTGTAGGTTTTGAAGTACTCATTTGATGCAAAGCATCCCTATTCTTACTTGATGGAGGTCAAGAACCTTACAGAGGAAGGCGAGAGACTTCATCACAATTACTGCTCTTTTGGCCATTTTGGTTTTCGATGCACACATGGGAACTTTCTTTAGATCCATCAGGTGCTGAAAATCTAAGCCACAGCCTCACACAGGGCGAAAGGGCTGATTCAGACACATCCCTTTCAAAGAAATTAAGCAAAGAGCCAGAGGTATGCCCATTCTTTTTTATTTGAAAACTCTTTTCTTCAGGCTTCACAAAGGGGTAGCCTGAGTCAAAGACCTTCCTGACATTCAGGTCAAAAGAAAAATAGGTAAGCAAAAAGCCCAAAGCAGAGTTTCTCCACTGAGACTCTCCTGGTCACATTGATATCTGAGTTTTCTGAGATGCTCGTCATTCCCTTCAGCTATCCAGTTCATGGCCATGTCACAGAGCTTGGAGGTGGTATATATCTTGGACACAAAACCATGGGCCTATTCTGGAGAGTGGCCAGAATTCAGGAAGAAAACAGGAAAACTTAGGAAGTTATCACTGGTTGCCAACCAATAAGGTAAGCTACAGTCCATTTTAAATGGGGAAGGACGAATGCTGGGAAGCTTTCTAATAGACAGGAGACATCCATTGATGCTTTATCTATTCTAATGTCTACAACCACAGACACACTGGGATACACAGACATAGAAATACTCGCCTTGTCAAACAACTTTCTAGTAACAGTCCACTCCAAACCAAACAAACCGACTTTAGTACCTATTCTCAGAACATGAGACAAAACCACAAACCCACAACCACACCCACAAAGGCACCTTCTTACCCCTAGTAGGTCTGTGACTATCTGGAGTGTCCTCTGATTGGTGGGGCATACAATGTTCCCCCGAAATGGCCTGTCCTAAGATCTGGTCTCCTTGGCCAACACTGTGAAGTTGTTAGGAGCCACTGGTGAGCCACTACCTGCTTTCTCAGGTAAAGCCCCACTTTAGAGCTTTCTTGAATTTGGCCTTCCTCACATCTGTAAGTACCAAGAAAGACTGACTCTGTCCTTGGTAAATCCAAAGAAGTGAGACAACTGGGACTGGTACTGGGACTGGCTCTGGGTGCCTGGCTTCCTGGATCCCAAGTTCAGAGAGTTCCATCACCCAGCAAGTGAGGTGAGGTCACTTCCTTCAGGAACTGAATGAGGTCACTTTCTTGGCAACAAATTTATCCAAACTGTTGATTTCAAGGGTCCCATTATATGGAGGCTGCCCCTACTTCCTGTGACACATTCACAATTTAGAATGATATATCAACCATAGTCACCCATGAACAGATCTCCACACAGTCCTGGTTTGGTCCATCTTCTCTACATTAAGAAGAGAAGCTGATTCAGACATAACCCTTTATCCTGACCATGTTGTTTGCCATGGAAGATGACTTTTGCTCACTCAGGTCCTTCATAGCTGCCTATATCTTCTCCAGGGATCATTTTTGCAGGGACCTTTGAGGTTCTCATTAGGTCTAATATCCCCTACATTCCTGTATTGCATGAACATCTCTTTCCCTGCTCTTTTGTAAAATTAGATTGAGGGAACAGTGTATGGTTATGATTAATAACATGTTCGGTGTGGGTTAGAAATCATTCTGCTATATGAATAATGGTATAAGGAACCTGCGATATGTATAAGAATATATAGGTGAAATGAATGTATGAAAATAGAAATCTAAGTAAGATTTGAAGCCCAGAAAGGCATTGGGGCCTTGATTGGGATAGGCATTGTTGAATTATGTTTTGCACAGATGTCTCAGATACATCGATATACAATGGCATAGGACCTTGTACCTTGGATGATTGAAAGTAGAAGAGAACATCCAGTCAAAAAGAAATAGTCGGTAGTGAAAGGTTAATAAAATAGGTACTTATCACTTCCTGTTTTTCTGTATGCTTAACAAAACTCTGTTGCAATCTTGTGAAAAATTTGCTAATCTTTTCCTAGAGTGTGCTGTTCCCAAACGCCAAACTGCAGAATGTACTCCCTCACTCGGTGTCACGCAAACCACCCACTCGCCCTTACCCATCAGTAAACTTTCCTCCCTTCCCTCTCCAAGGAAAGTATATAAGCTCTGCTGTAGCTGTGCTTGGGGCTCTCTTCTCTATGCAAGTGAGCTCTGAGGCGCAGCATGCTGGACCCCAAATAAACCCTTTGCTGTTTCATGAGACAGTCTCTTGGTGGTCTCTTCCTCTGACACTCACACGACATTTACATATTGAGGTTCCACAGAGTTCCAGCAGCAGGGGACGAGAGACCCCAACGGGCACCTCTCGGGGCAAGTAAGGGGCCTCTTTCTGGTTTCATGTTTCAGCTTAGGGCTTGGCAAAATCACTGGCGATGAAGAGCCTGAGCTCTCTCCCACAGTGACTGAGAGATGTGTCACAGAGACACAGGCCGCGTCCCTGGGGTACGCCCCAGAGGACTCGGGAAATCAAGGAACAATTGTCTCCTCAACTCAGTGATATTTTCAGTTTCGGTATTTCCAGCCCATCGGATTTTGCCAGCTACTCATTCCTGGTCTCAGTGTTGGAGGTCCATTGCATGTCTTTATTGTCTTGTCTTGTCTGTGTCACGTGTCGTTGCTTTTACTGTT
Organism: Callospermophilus lateralis; assembly: GCF_048772815.1. Taxonomy (NCBI): domain Eukaryota; kingdom Metazoa; phylum Chordata; class Mammalia; order Rodentia; family Sciuridae; genus Callospermophilus; species Callospermophilus lateralis. The sequence goes on from NW_027512426.1 coordinate 401,917, forward strand.
AGTGTACCTTTCATTATGGGACAGAGCACTTCAATGCCTCTGTCCCTGACCCTTGATCACTGGACCAAAATCCGCTTAAGGGCTCAGAATCTTTCTTATTTAGTAAAACGCTGGACCTGGCAGACTCTCTGTTCCTCAGAATGACCCACGTTTGGAGTCGGATGGCCCGTAAAAGGATCTTTCTACTTCCTACTAATTTAAAAAGTCAGAGATATTGTCTTTCAGCTGGGGCCACATAGCCATCCTGATCAACAGCCATATATTTTAACTTGGCATGACCTCTGCAAATCTCCTTCTTCATGGGTGAAGCTTTTCCTTGCCCCTGCCCCCCGCTCCTACTCTTTCCCCCATGATCTCTCAAACCCTCTGCTCCTCCCCCTCCTCCACCCTCCGTTCTCCCTGAGTCACAAGATTTGACTCTACTGGAATCTCTTCCCCCTCCTTATCCCCTGCCATCGTTCACTAACCCACAACACCCTCTAAGTGATTCTACTTCTGCTGACTCAGCCTCTCTGCCATTGGAGGAAGCAAAGCCGGCCCAGGACCCTCCAGATAACTCCCTCGTGGCACACACATCCCCTCCTTCCCTGGAGGAAGCTGGCCCGGCTAAAGGAACTCACAGGCGGCAAATGACTGAAACCCTGGAACTCCCATGATGCACCCCTTCCGTCCCCATGGGCCAACGATTGATGATGGCCATGGGAGAAAAATGCAAGCTTACTAGTACTGGCCTTTCTCCTCTTCAGACCTATACAACTTAAAAAATTACAATCCCCCATTTTCTGAGGAACCCACCCGGCTCATAGGTCTGGTTGAGTCATTGATGTTTTCCCACCAGCCTACTTGGGATGACTGCCAACAACACCTAAGGACTATCTTCATGACAGAGGAACAAAAGAGAATCCTCCTGCAAGCTAGAAAAAAGTATCCTCAGACCAGATGGGCGACCAACACAACTTCCCAACTTAATCAAAGCCAGCATTCCCTTTAACAGACCCAACTGGGACCCCAACATCTTTGAAGGTAGGGAGAAACTGTCCCCTTATTACCGGGCTCTAATAGTGGGTTTCCAAGTGGCTGCTAGGCGACCAACTAATTTTGCCAAGGTAACAGAGATTACTAAGGGCCTGATGAATCTCCCTCTCTATGTTTCTAGAGAGAATTATGGAGACATATAGGAGATATACTCCTTTCGATTCTCAGGGGGAGGATCAAAAGGCATCTGTCATGATGGCCTTTATTGGGCAAGGTGCCCTGGATACTAAAAGAAAGTTACAACGCTTAGATGGATTACAAGATATGACTTTGAGAGATTTAGTCAGAGAAGCCGAGAAGGCATACTATAAGAGAGAAACTGAGGAAGAGAAGGGAGCAAAGGGAGGATAAAAGAAACAAAGACAGACTAAGGCATTGACTAAGGTCCTGGTCACAACAAAAAATAGGCCAGAAATTAAGAAACAGGGAGACAGGAAGGGATACCTGGGCCCAGGCCAGAGACCACCCCTGGCCTCAGATCAATGTGATTACTGTAAAGAAAAAGGACACTGGGCCAAAGAGTGCCCCAGAAATAGACAGCCACACCAGCCAGGCATTCTGACTCTGGAGGATGACTACGATAGTAGGGGCTACGATCCCCTCGCTGAGTTAAGCGTAACTTGAAGTGGAGGGGACCCCAGTAAACTTTGAAGTGAATACAGGGGCAATATACTCAGCCCTCAAGGCCACATTTGGCCCTCTATTAAATAAAAAGTCTCTAGTTCAAGGGGCTAACGGCAGTAAATATTGGGCATAGACAACTAAGAGTACCATGGACCTGGGGAAAGGAAAAAATCCATCACTCCTTCCTAGTAATCCCAGAATGCCCAGCCCCATTGATGGGCAGAGATCTGCTCACCATGGTCCATGCCAAAATAACCTTTAACCCTGAAAGCCCCCAAGTGGAATTTCTAAATCCTTCAGTAAAAATTCCTATAGTCATGGCTCCAACTATGTCAGTAGAAACTGTACATCAACTCACTCGCTTTGGTTCAAAGAAACTGCAGGAATTCCTGAAGGATCAAGAACAGAGTTTTAAACTAACTGACTCACAGGAAAAGGAAATAACAGAATGGTTAACAAAAGTCTGTCAGTTCCATCAATTGGTTAATGCTTACCCTTACAAGCTTCCTTCAGGAAAGCGCCTATGAGGAACCAGACCAGGACAATTTTGGGAAGTGGATTTTACTGAAATTAAGCCAGCAAGGTATGGACTTAAATATCTCCTAGTCTTTGTAGATACATTTTCAGGATGGATTGAAGCAGTCCCCACAAAAAAAAAAAAAAAAGAAAGAAAGAAAGAAACAGCAAAAACGATGGCCAAGAATATCCTAGAAGATATTTTTCCAAGATACGGCCTGCGTAAGGTAATAGGGTCTGATAATGGACTGGTGTTCATGGCCCCGGTAAGTCAAGGGTTAGCCAGGACCCTGAGGATTAATTGGAAGTTACATTGTGCTTATCGACCCCAGAGTTCAGGACAGGTAGAAAGAGTGAATAGAACCATTAAACAGACCTTACCGAAATTAAGCTTAGAGACCAGCATAAAAGATTGGACTATGCTCCTGTCTTCTGCAATGTTGCATGCAAGAAATACTCCCTCTGTTTCTTTGTGTAATCACACCCCCTTTGAAATTCTCTATTGTGCACCTCCTCCCGTAAGGGACCTAACCCCACTCTAAGACCTAACGATCCCTTCCACACCCCCTTGCTTGAGAGACTTAAAGCTCTTGAAAGAACTAAGAAATACCTGTGAAAACAGCTGGCCACTGCCTACCTACCTGGGGAGGAGGGGATTCCACATCGATATCAAGTAACAGACTTCATCGACGTAAGACGACATCAGGTGTCATCCCTGGAACCCCGCTGGAAAGGACCATAGCAGGTGCTACTTATAACACCTACAGTAGTAATGGTAGACGGAATCACTTCCTGGATCCATGCCTGTCATCTCAAGCCTGTGCCCTGTCCAGAATCTGGCTAGAAACTGAAAAAGACTGGTAACCCTTTAAAATTGCGTATTCGCCATGTGGATAAGGCTCTATACTCTCCCATTTACCACCAGTAGTCCTAACCCTCATCAGTCCGTTCAGCAGAGATGGGTGATCACAAATCCTACTGGAAAATAAGTATAATATATCTCGCATACAGCCCCCTTCGGATCTGGTGGCCATCTCTCCATACAGACATTTGTCAGCTGGCTATAGCTCTTTCCTATTGGTATATCCCTGATGAAGAGGATCCCACTAAAATTCCATTAAATGCCTTCTGTACCATAGATAATGGAAACAAACCTTATGGATGTAGGGACACGTGAGCCAGATGCAGGTTGGCTAGCCTAGATTGCTATGTTTGCCCATCAGACTATCAAAGCCACAAACAGTCACGGCTGTGTGGGGGAAAAGCTGACTTCTTCTATATGTCATGGGAATGTGAGCATACAGGGGCTGCCTGATGGAACCCAAACTCCTCATCAAATTCAGTACAGAGCATTGGCCATACTACCAATTAGATAACCAAAACCGATGGCCCCCAGAGGGGTCTCCAGATCCTCAAATTCTGCGTGAACTTTTTAACTTCTGCAAGTGCTCAAAAGGGTGAAAGGCGATTCCCCTATGTGGAAGCCTTTTCCCTCCTTCACTCACATCCTGAACTATGCTTCTCCAAAAGATCCTCACCCTCAGCCTTCTGCTCCAGACTCTCTGCTGTCATTCCCACCTCAGCAAACTGATTTCTCCCCTCCAATTACTAGATGAAAAGCAGAAACCTCCGCCGGTTCTCAGACCACTGCCCCCTTGCTTAGGTAGCAGGTACTGAGGTACCCCTTCACCCACTCATTCCTCTCTTCTCCTGTCAGTGCCACACCGGGTCCCACCAGGTCCTCTTACCAGCTAACCAAAAGCTCAAACCAGCTGAGGAGAGCCCTCAGACCCTTATCCAAGATGTAATAAAAATGGCCTTTAATGTTGCTTTGTCAATACTGAAAACAGGTTTCTAAGTTTTTGAAAGTCCCTCACAGGATTTTGGGATACTCACTCCCGTCTTCCCCTCTACTCTACCTGTTCTACTGCTCACGTTTTTGTTGCCTGGAAAATCCCAAACCCGTTTCCCATTATTCTTTGACATCTCTCCTTCCTCATTCTCAGATCCTCGGAGGTGCTCTCAGCCCCACCTTCCCCGTCTTCCCCCGCTGTACCAGGCCCACCGAAAAGTCTTAACTGACCTTCTCCAGAAGTCTTCACCATGGCTGACTTTAAAACTTTCAGCAAAAGAGTCCCTATAAAAGAGTTCAATGTAGATAAATTTTCTTTATTCGTGTTGCCCTGTTCTACTTGACCACTGCCTAAAAAACTCAGCACTTCTCAGCTAGACACCCCCTTACTAGTTTTTCACAAAATATGAGAAAAAGGCCTCTGGCCTTGAGGTGGGGCTTCACAGAAATGGCTACATTTCTACAATAAAGAAGTTAAAATTGGGCTCCATTGTAACAGCTGGCAGGGGGAAAAAAGAAAGGGAAGAAAAATCTCTCCCTCTCCCAGGTGTCCTTGATAAGTTAACTTGCCCAGAACAGAGGAAAAAAAAGAAACAAAAACTGCTTTTTGTGATCTTCTGCAGACTGTGAACTTCTGAGCCCCTTCCCTTATATGTTGGGTACAAAATTCTGAAACTATCTAAATTTGGGGTTCAGGGGATTAATTGATTACAACAGAAGCAATGCCCTCTGAATCCATTTGCAACCAAATAGGACTGTTTCCCTGTCTTCCATGCTATCTTAGGTGCCTTGCCTTGTCCTTCCCTACAACAGTATAATTCTATATACTTAAACATTGTTTATGTTTTCATGAAATGGTTAACCGATGTGATTAATTGAAGTTGTTTCACAGAGTGCACTGTCATGATGCAGGTTCATTTAAAGATCATATAGGGGGGCATACAACCCGGTTAAGCTGAAAACATATATCCTCACTTTAGCCATATATTAGGAATAGGGGTTTCTGCAGTGGTGGGTACAGGAACAACTGCCCTGGTCCATGGGACACAACAAGTGACCCAATTAGAAGCAGCAATAGACCAATAAATAAAGATATTAGAAACCTCCATCACAGCTTTGCAGGAATCTTTTACCTCTCTACCTGAAGTTGTTTTAGAGAACAGTCGAGGGTTGGATCTCCTCTTCATGAGAGAAGAGGGCCTTTGTGCTGCATTGAGGGAAGAATGTTGCTTTTATGCCGACCATACGGGAGTTGTAAAAAAAAAAAAAAATCTATGAGTAAATTAAAAAGACGCCTTGAAGAGCATCAACGAGAGAGAGAGAGGCCCAAAAGGGTGGTTTGAGTCTTTGTTCACACAGTCTCCCTGGTCAACTATGCTTTTATCAACCCTGGCCAATCCAAGAATCCTTATATTATTGCTCACTATAAAACCCTGTTTGCTCAACCGTGTAATTTCTTTTCTCCAAGCTCAAATTGGTCAAGTTAAACATATGGCAATACCCCACTAGCAGACATAGAATTTAAACCTCCCTATGATCACTTTTATGATTAAAAGGATCCAGAAGAAGAAGTGGGGAATGAAAGGTTAATAAAATAGGTACTTGTCACTTCCTGTTTTTCTGTATGCTTAGAAAAACACTGTTGAAATATTGACAACTGTTTTCTAATCTTGTTCCCAGAATGTGCTGTCCCCAATTGCCAAATTGCAGAATGTACTCCCTCACCCGGTTGCTCGCAGACCGACCACTCGCCCTGACCCATCAATAAACTTCTCTCCCTGCAGCCTCCAAGGAAAGTATAAAAGATCAGCTTAAGCTGTTCTCAGGGCTCTCTGATCTATTCAAGGGAGCTTTGAGCCCCAGTATGCTGGACCGCCAATAAACCCTTAGCTGTTGCATAGTACAGTCTTTTGGTGGTCTCTTCCTCTTACACTTGCCGGAATATTATTGGATGATTGAATGTAGAAGAGAACATCCTGTCAAAAAGGGATAGTCGGTAGGATTAGGAAGATAGTGGGTAGGCTTAGGAAGACGAGTGAGTATAGGATTTGGAACAAAAGTTCTTTAGCAATAGGGTTTCAGTTAGAGAGTGAAGTTAAATGTTAGCACAAGTGAAGAGTCAGTCACAATGATGAACTGGGGAAAATATGTAGGAAAGCAGATATCAATAGAGACATTACGAAATCAAGCAAAGTATAAAGTGAGTCATAGGATTAGACATTTTCAAGAGGGTTGAGGTTGAACACATAATCTTAGGAAGAAACAAATATGTAGTCACCAATAGGATTGACATTTGAGAGCATTAGGAAACCTGGACATGGATGTTTAAAGTAATCCATGTTCACTTTCCATTTAGGCTTTGGTACAATCATAAGCCTGACATTTGCATTTTGTGTCCAAATATTACTGTAATTAAATGTATATATAGATCAGGTGACATGAGTATTTCTTCCATCATTTCTGGGAGCAATACTTTGAAGACGTATAATTCATATTGGGGAATCAAAGAGGTTTACCTTGAGTCTATGAATATAGAGATAATGCATGAATAGACATTACTGTGAATAAATAATATAACTGGTTCCACTTTAAATAATGGCTTAAATTGATATCTGAAAACTTATGTGAAATTTTATATTGATATACAATCATTTATTTCAACCAGTTATACAACTAATGGTAATATTAGGGTTATGGTTTATCATGAAGCTGTGTGAGTTTTGCTAAAAAAGTGATTATGGAAATCAAAAATAATGTGTGTGGAAAGAAGTCTCATGAAAAGTCAAGCCAAGAAATATGGAGGAATACATGTGTTCTGAAGCAGGAAGTGATTGAAAGTCAAACAAATGCTTAAAAATTTGCTAACTAGTGGATGAAATGTATATATATCCTATGATGTGCATAAACTGAAGAAATACTAATGTACCAGTGTTGAATAAAAATCAACGTCAAACTACACATCATGTCCCATAGGAATCTACTTGAATTGATGTTAAACTGGGTCAGTTACTGTAGAAATATTAGGATTTGTATGCACCATTCACTGAAGTTAGTTTTCAGTACTAGGAAACAAATATATATGTCAGGTGGATGAATATTTCTGAGAATAATCTGGTGAAAAGTTGATTATAAATCCAAATATATGAATATGAATGAATTTAGAGAGTGTATAATAAGAAACATTTTTCATATTTTGAAAAATCTTGAGAATATATATATATATATATATATATATATATATATATATATATATATATATATATACACACACACATATACACAAACACACACACAGAGAGACATTAAAAATAGCAATATATATTGCAATGGAAATTCACCATGAAATATATATCATCCACAGATTCAAAAATATTCATTTCTCGAAACATGGACTTATGCATAATGTTGTTCAACTACGAAGCTGACCAATAGGTTGAATTTTCAGTTCCAACAGCGTTTAGGAGGAGTAGTCTCTTCTCACAATTTGTATCTGCCACCTAACAAAAATGTACGTGTTATAACAGGTAGGATTCTATATGTGCATATAAAAAAACATGTGCTGAATAGGCTACAGAGAATGGAGACAGGAATTTGTTGAGAGCCACAGCTGAAGGTGCCCTAGCAAGCTTCCAACTGCCAGAAAAATTCCAGCTGCCTGCTGATTATTGGCTCACAGAGGCCCCAGCAACATCTAGCTGATTGGCTACTCTGTGGTGATGCACATTGGGCTGTTTCCCTGCCCTTTCAGACCATGGAGCTGCTCATTGGGGGACTTTTTTGGCTCCACCCACGATGACCCAGCAAATCGACCGCAAGCGCAGGAGGTTTGTGGGAGGTGGAGAGGTTTGTGGGTGTGAGAGAGACTTTACAAGGAAGCCAGTAGTGGCAGTTAGCCTCTGGGAGTTTTTCCTGAGGAGCTGTTTTGTTTGGCGTGTGTGGTTCTAAAAATAAAGTTTGTTTCTTTTGACAAGTGGCTGCTGAATCGTGCCTAGCCAGACTGCAGCATTTGGTGGCTGGAACGGGGATTGACTGAGGGTAAGTGATAAGGTAAACTGCTCGACCCTGAGAGCAGGGCGAGAGGATGGGTAGCCATTTTAGGATTCCTCTTTTGTTCAACATTGACATTTGAGAGCATTAGGCAACCTGGTCATGGATGTTTTCAGAAATCCATGCTCACTTTAAATTTAGGCTTTGGTACAATTATAAGTGTGACCTTTGCTTTATTTTCCAGAATATTACTGTGATAAAATGTATATGTAGGTCAGGTGACATGAGTATTTCTTCCACCATTTCTGGGAGCAATATTTTGGAGACGTATAAATGAGTATTGGGAGTACAAAGAGGTGTACCATCTCTCTATGAATATAGAGATAATGCAAGAATAGACCATACTGAGAGTAAATAATATAATTGGTAAACGTTAAATAACGGATTGAATTGATATCTGAAAATATACAGGAAATCTTATATTGATATACAATCATTCATTCCAACCAGTTATACTTCTAATGGTAATATTAGGGTTATATTTTATCATGACGAGTGTGTGAGTTTTGCTTCAAAAGTGATTATGGAAATCAAAAATAATGTGTTTAGAAAGAAGTCTCATGAAAAGTCTTATCAAGAAACATGGAGGAATACATGTGTTCTGAAGAAGGAAGTTATTGAAAGTGAAACAAATGCCTATAAATTTGCTAACTTGTGTATGAAATATATATCTTATGATGGGCATAAACTGAAGAAATAGTAATGTACCAGTGTTGACTAAAAATGAACATCAAAATACATATCATGTTCCATAATAATCTACTTGCATTGATGTGACATTGGGTCAGTTACTGTAGAAATATTAGGATTCGTTTGCACCATTCACTGAAGTTAGTTTTCAGTTCTAGGAAACAAATATGTATTTCAGGTGGATGAATATTTCTGAGAATAATCTTTTGAAAATTTGATTATAAATCCACATACATGAATACGAATGAATTTAGGGAGTGTACAATAAGACACATATATTTCATATTTTGAAAAATTTGGAGAGTATATATATATATATATATACACACACACACACATACACACACATTAAAAAGTAGCAACATATATGCCAATCGAAATTCTTCATGAAATGTATATCATCCACTGGTCCAAAAATATTCATTATACTGAATATGATTTTATTTATCATGTTGTTCATCTAAGAAGCTCACCCATAGGTTGAATTTTCAGTTCTAACTGTGTTTAGGAGGAGTGATCTCTTCTCCCAATTTGTATCTGCCAAGTCAGCCACCTCACAAGAATGTACATGTGATAACAGGTAGGATTCTATATGTGCATATGAAATTACATGTGCTGAATTGGCTACAGAGAAAGGCAGAGAGGAATTCACCTATTTGTTACCTTTAAAAACACATGGATCTTCTTCTATTTCTCTCTTTATGGTTCTGTAGTTTTCATTGTATAAGTCTTTCACCTCTTTTGTTAGGTTGATTCCCAAGTATTTTATTTTTTTTTGAAAATATTGTGAATGGAGTGTTTTTCCTCATTTCCGATTCAGAAGTTTTGTTACTGTTATACAGAAATGCCTTTGATTTGTGCGTGTTGATTTTTTATCCTTCCACTTTGCTGAATTCATTTATTAGTTCTAGTAGTTTTTTTGTAGACCCTTTTGGGTCTTCTAGGTATAGAATCATGTCATCCGCAAACAGTGATATTTTAAGTTCTTCTTTTCCTATTTTTATGCCTTTAATTTCTTTCATCTTTCTAATTGCTCTGGCCAGTGTTTTGAGAACTATATTGAATAGAAGTGGTGATAGAGGGCATCCCTGTCTTGTTACTGATTTTAGAGGGAATGCTTACAATTTTTCTCCACTCAGAATGATGCTAGCCTGAGGCTTAGCATAGATAGCTTTCACAATTTCGAGGAAAGTTCCTGTTATCCCTAGTTTTTCTAATGTTTTGAATATAAAGGAATGCTGTACTTTGTCGAATGCTTTTTCTGCATCTATTGAGATGATCATATGGTTCCTATTTTAAGTCTATTTATGTGGTGAATAACATTTATTGATTTCCGTATATTGAACCATCCTTGCATCCCAGGGATTAATCCTACTTGATCATGGTGCACAATTTTTTTGATGTGCCTTTTTGTCCGATTCGCCAGAATTTTATTGAGGATTTTTGCATGTAGTTTTATCAGAGATATTGGTCTGTAGTTTTCTTTCTTTGAGGTGTCATTGTCTGGTTTCGGAATCAGGGTGATGTTGGCCTCATAGAATGAATTTGGCAAAGCTCCCTCTTTTTCCACTTCCTGAAATAAATTGAAAAGTATTGGTATTAATTCTTCTTTAAAGGTTTTGTAAAACTCCGCTGTATACCCATCTGGTCCTGGGCTTTTCTTGGTTGGTAGTCTTTTGATTGCTTCTTCAATCTGATCCATTGATATTGGTCTGTTCAAATTGTGTGTATCCTCCAGACTCAGACTGGGCAAATCATAGGATTTAAAAAATTTATCGATGTCTTCACTCTCTTCTATTTTATTGGAATATAGGTTTTCAAAATAATTTTAAAAATGTGGCATTTATACACCATGGAGTATTACGCAGCACTAAAAAATGACAAAATCATGGGATTTGCAGGGAAATGGATGGTATTAGAGTAGATTATGCTTAGTGAAGCTAGACAATCCCTAAAAAAACAAATTCCAAATGTCTTCTTTGATATAATGAGAGCAACTAAGAACAGAGCAGGAAGGAATAGCAGGAAGAAAAGGTCAACATTAATAAGAGACATGAGGTGGGAGGGAAAGGGAGAGAAAAGGGAAATTGCATGGAAATGGAGGGAGACCCTCAATGTTTTACAAAATTATATATAAGAAGTTGTGAGTGGAAGGGGAAAATAAACAAGTAGGAAAATGAATTACAGAAGATGGAGTAGAGAGAGAATATGGGAGGGGAGGGGAGGGGAGGGGGGATAGTAGAGGCTAGGAAAGGTTGCAGAATACAACAGATACTAATAGGGCATTATGTAAAAATGTGGATGTGTAACCGATGTGATTCTGCAATCTGTATTTGGAGTAAAAATGTGAGTTCATAATCCACTTGAATCTAATATATGTAATACAAGATGTCAAGAGTTTTGTAATATTTTGAACAACCAATAAAAAAAAAACACATGAAGAACTATTTCAACAAAAAATTGACTAGATTTATAACTCCTACCCTGTATAATGCAAAAGGCAAGTCCAACTATACACTATGCCTTGTCTGAACTGCTTGTATTTCTATTCTTTTTGGGTTATTTTTCTCCATCATATTAGAATTATTAGTCAGAGTCTAGTACGGTATGGGTTAGTTTCAGGGATTCAGTATTTTGAATGGAAAATAGGAAAATAAATCCAATGTGTATGTAAATATGTGCTACACAAAAATCTTCCCACTCTCATCCAGAATAATGCCTTGACATTACCTTCGCCCCAAGTAAAACACAATTAGAGGAGAAGAGTTAGAAAAACTGTGAATACATATCTGGAATGAAATATGCTCAAGAGTTCACAACCTTGAAGGTGGTAGAGGAGTTTCCAAAAGTTAGGAACAGGTAAATATTCGACAAAATTGGAGCTCTGCTGGACTAAAGACTTCTTGAGAAACTGCCTCTGAGTTTGGGCACTTGAAATATTTGTTGTTGTCAGGAGCTTTAGCTTCCTTTGTAGAGAGACCATCAAAGCTGGGTATGTATCTAAGTGACCTGGAGGACATGGTTTCTTATTTTCTAATGAACATGAGGCAGCAGTGCTGAATTCTCTCTTTGTAGGTAAACTGTGGGGACTGGGGGCTAACTCTTTCCGTGTGGACTCTAAAGCCATTCGGTCATCCTCCACTTGTCGTGGTGTTTCTTGCTGCTGCAATGCGAGCTTGGTATTTGCTTCACACAATACAAGGAATTCAACTGGGACACAGTGCTAAAGGGAGTTCTGTCACGTGCGGTGTTTCAGGGTCTGCAGGATAATGTACCACCCAGGCTTCAATCGCACATAGCTTGCATCCTTGACCATAGCAATTTGATTCTGAACATTGCCCTGAAAACTCTGCATATTAAAAGATGCCTTTACATAGAAGGGTATGCTGGCTGCACCATGTCAGTTACAAGCCATTTGGAAGCCAATGGCAGATCCACATGGCCCCACCACAGATATTTTCTCACACACCTGCACACAACTTCTCTAGGCCCACTTCTCATCAGGCCCCAACTTACTGGCATCTCTGTTCTTACACCATTTTCATGGTCATGGGAATTTCAAAAATTTCATGGTATTTATCTAGCCATTTTTCAAGATTGATGTTGGAGGCATTGTGGTTTAAATTCATTCAGGAATCATTCAATGGTGAGGAAGCTCATTTGAATGAAAGCTCTGGTGAAATCTCTGAGGCAAGGCTTCCCAAAGAGTGGCCAAAAGGTCACATGAACCCAGGCCTATTGCTGTCTACAATGTGAGGTCCATGTGTGTTTTGGCTCTCATCTATGGCTGCCATGTCTTTCAGAATAAAACCATGTGATATCCTGGCTGAGATTCCCAGTGCTCTGTGGAAAGCAAACCTGGGCCTAGATCTCGGTTTCCAAGGGCGACTCTCATGCGTGGCCAACTAAAATCCCAACACATTTCATGATAATACTTCTCTAAGGTCAGTTCCAGAACCCAGTCTCTAAGGGGAATCACACCAGATTTCAGCCCAGGTGTACCCAGTCATATCTTCCAACTACCACACAAATGATGACAATTAAAATCAAAACACTCCCACATGGCCCTCATCTTCTTCCATATATTCACTCTCATTCTAAGCTCTGTCTGGAGGTTTCCATGAGCGGCGAAGTCCAAGAGAGTGTCCAAAATAAGCTCCCTTGCCCCTCATTGCCTAAAGTCATGGTGGCCTGGACACCCTTCCTGTGAACCAGGTGTGATCAAATAGGCCTGCCCTTAATACGCCTAGGCTTCTCCAATTTGAGGCCTACTGACTGTCAGGTATAGATATTTTTATGTGAACTGGAGTCATGAGAAAACCCAAGAACCTATGTGCTAGACTCTCCAGGGCTTTGAAGAACTCATTTGACACAAAAAATCCCTATTCTCACTTGATGGAGGTCAGGAGCCTTACAGAGGAAGGTGAGAGACTTCATGCACAGGGACTGCTCTTTTGGCCATTTTGGTTATGGATTCACACACGGAATGATCCATCAGGTGATGAGAATGTAAGCCACAGCCTCACACAGATCAAAGAGGCTGATTCAGACACATCCCTTTCCAAAGCAATTTAGCAAATACCCACTGGTGATGCCCATTCATTTCAATTTGAAAACTGTGTGCTTCAGGCTTCACAAAGGTGTGCCCTGAGACAAAGAGCTTCCTGACATTCTGGGCAAATTAACAATAGGTAAGCAAATGGGCCAAAGTAGAGTTTCTCTACTGAGACTTTACAAGACACACTGATGTCTGATTTTTCTAAAATGCTCCAATTCCCATATATTAAATTATGTAGAGACATTAATGAACAAGAGCAAGTCATGGCAGCTGCAGTAAAACAGGCTTTAGAACAAGGGCAAGTCGTGGCAGCTGCAGTAAAATAGGCTTTAGATGCCAGGACAAGAACATGCTACAATTGTGAACAAACAGGACATTTTAAAAGGAATTGCCCCATAAGAGGAGGGTTTAACAAAACTAGGTATCAAAGGAGTAGAATACGGGGTATTTGCCCAGGATGCCATAGAGGGAGACATTGGACTAATGAATGCCATTCTCAAACCACCATAGAGGGTAGTATATTATCAAAAAACAAACAAGGACCAGGTGTTTATCCATGATATCATGGAGAAAGGCATCAGGTTACGTTGACAGAAAATGGACAGGGGGACCCAATGCTCTGGGGCCCCAAACCACAAATATACGGAGCACTGGAGGAACCCAGCAACCCCATCAGGGTAGTGCCAAAGACACATTGTCCATCAGAGCCCTCAACAGACAAACCAGAGGGAGTGCAGGGTTGGACATCTCCACCTCTGTCAGAGCAGTACTAACTCCAGAGATGGGAGTTCAAATCATTCTCTCAGGGGTAAAAAACCTCTTCCCCAAGGAGCAGTAGGCTTATTATTGGGACGCAGCTCTTCTACTCTAAAAGGACTTATGATAAGTCCTGGGGTAATTGACCCTAATTATGAAGGTGAAATAAAAATTATAGCCAGTTCTTCAAAAGGTATATCAGTAATTTCACCAAGAGACAGAATAGCACAGTTACTAATAATACCACGCTTACTTGATAAATTTTCCAGTCATGTTGTAGAAAGAGGTTCCAAGGGATTAGGCTGCACAGATGTAGATTTGGCTATGTTTTCTCTAAAGTTAGATTCTTGCCCCATACTAAAACTAAATATTCAAGGACATGAATTAAATGGGCTACTGGATACAGATGCAGAACTTAGCATCATCTCTCGTCCAGAATGGCCAAAATATTGGCCATTACAACCATCCACTCAAACACTTCAAGGCCTAGAATTGGCGACTAATCCCCATCAAAGAGCAATGGTATTAGATTGGAAGGATCCTGAAGGATGTGAAGGAACTATATAGCCATATGTATGGATCATCTTCCCGTAAATTTATGGGGATGAGATGTCCTAGATAAATTAGGTTTGAAATTAACAAAAAACATCAATTAAAATATACCCACAATTATGGTTAGACAAGGTTTTAGGATAGGAAAAAGATTAGAAAAACAATATCAAGGTATAGCAGCTCCAATACTAATAGATCAAGGAACAGACAGAAATGGGTTGGATTTTAAGAAAGGGACACTAAGACAATAAAAATTACTTGGAAATAAGAAAGACCAGTATGGGTTCCTCAGTGGACCCTGACTAAAGAAAAGGTACCAGCAGCCCATGATCTGGTCAAACAACAATTAGCAGAAGACATATAAAACCATCTGTATCTCCCCATAATACTCCCAGTTTTGTCATCAAAAAGTAATCTGGTAAATGGAGATTATTGCAAGATTTAAGAGGCATTAATAATGAGATGGTTATTATGGGACATGCTCAATCAGGGATTCCACAATTATCTGCTTTGCCAAAACTTGGTATGATTTATGTATAGATATTAAAGATTTTTTTTTTCATTTCCAATTCAACCTTAGGATAGTCCATGTTTTGCATTTACTAACCCTGCACTGAATCATGAAGGTCCTGATCAGAGATACAAATGGAAAGTACTCCCTCAAAGGATGGCTAATAGCCCAACTATGTGTCAAATTTATGTTAACAAAGTAATCCAGCCACTTAGAAATCAAAATCCTGAACTACAAATATTTCACTATATGGATGATATATTATTAGCACACAAAGCTAAAAACACATTGCTAGAATGTTATGCCACACTTAAAAACATATTAAAAAATATAAACTAGAGATAACAATAGATAAAGTAGAATTAAATTTTCCAATTAATTATTTAGGAGTTCTATTATCCTCAACCATGATCTGTCCACCAAAAATTCAAGTATGAATAGATCAACTCAAATCACTTAATGACTTTCAAATGTTATTAGGAGACATAAATTGGATAAGGCCTTATCTAGGTATACGCACAATAGAGTTGGAACCTTTTTTGATATCCTAAAAGGTCCATCAGATCCAAATTCACCCCGCATGTTAACGCCTGAAACAAGAAAGGCATTAAAAATTATTGAAACATATATGGAAAATATGCATTTGGATAGAATTGATTTAAGTTTGTCTTTATTATTTATTGTACTACCAACAAAAAATATTACTACAGGAGTATTTTGGCAAGAAGGTCCATTATTATGGATGCATTTATCTTATTCCCCTAACAATATTCTTACTCGGTATACTGAGGCTGTAGGACAATTAATACTCAAAAGAACAAAAGCAGCAAAGGAAGTGTTTGGAATTTCTCCCAATAAAATAATTACTCCATATACTCTGAATCAAATTGATGAGTTAGCTAATGAGTTAAATACTTGGGCAATTATCATGTGCAAATCTAATATTTCATTTGATAATCACTTACCATCTAATCCTTTATTGTCTTTTTGATCATTTCATCCTGTAATTTTTCCAAAAATGACAAGAAAAACACCTATCATGAATGCTCCAAATATATTCACTGATGGGTCAAATAATGGTACAGCAGCAATAGTTACACCTGATCAAACTTTTAAATTTCTAGTACCCAAACAATCATCTCAAAAGGTAGAGCTTAATGCAGTATTACAAGCTTTTGTGATGTTTAAAGATTCTGTAATTAATTTATTTTCCGATAGTCAGAATATAGTTAATGCTATAGTATCCCTTGAAGATGCTGGTAGGATTTCCCCTTCCTCTACTGTTTTCTCTTTGCTTTCCACTATACAAAGTCTAATCTTGGACAGAAAAGATCTGTTCTTTATAGGAAATATCAGAACACATACAGGATTGCCTGGAGCCCTTAGTTTGGACAATGATTTAGCAGATAAAACTACACATGACATACATATTTTCTCTATAGTAGAAGAAGCTACAAATTTTCATAAAAAGTTCTATGTCAATCCTAATAGTTTACAAAAGTGCTTTAAAATAACTAAGGAAAAATCTAGACAAATAATAAAACAATGTCAAAATTGTGTGACCTTTTTACCACACGTTAATCTTCGAGTCAATCCTAGAGGATTGATACCTAACCATATTTGGCAGATGAACGTCACAAACTTGCCAGAATTTGGAAAATTAAAATATTTGCATGTTACAGTTGATACTTCTTCTGGATTTTTGATGGGCTCCCTTCTTTTCGGAGAAAAAAACTAAAGATGTTATAGCTCATTGCTTACAAAATTTTGCCACTGTGGGTGTTCCAAAACAGTTAAAAACAGATAATGCCCCTGGTTATACTTCTACCTCTTTTAAACAATTTTGCTCATCATTTGGCATCACTCATATAACAGGAGTCCCATACAATCAGCAGGGACAAGGTACAGTTGAAAGAGCACATCAAACTATTAAAACGTACTTACTAAAGCAAAAAGAAGGAATTGGGAAGGGGTATATATTCCCCAAAGATAAACTTAAAATAACCCTTTTTACTCTAAACTTTTTAAATTTGGATTCAACAGGGCTTAGTGCTGCAGAAAGGCATATATGTCCAAAAAATGTACATAAGCCCAAGGTACTTTGGAAGGATATTCTAACAGGACAATGGAAAGGTCCTGACCCAGTAATTGTCTGGAGTCGGGGCCCTGTTTGTGTGTTTTCACAGGGAGAACAGGAGCCGATTTGGATTCCAGAGAGATTAACTAAAGAGATTTCTACAGACCCAAAAGAAGATGATTTGGCTCAAATCAATTACAGCTGATATCCAGAACTCCAGTTTGGCTATTCTTACATCTGTGACAGAACCAGGATGTTTTTTTCAATATCTATTTTATTATTGCCCTTTCCCATATCATGAAGTTCTTTTTTGTTTTTTGAGCTCATACAGACCTAGGTTAATGTTTTGCTGATCAGTTTTATTTTTGGACTATAGAGTTTTTAGACTTTGCAATGGAGATTTCACATTTAAAAAGTTATAAAGCCTTTACTATTATGTTATGTGTTGTATGTATTATATTATGTGTGCACACTTGTGTTTTGTGTTATATGTTTGAATGTACATAACCATATATCATATGTGATGAGCGCTCATGAAAAAATGGATCCAAATATATTTTTTTTATTCACGTGATGTAAATATTTTAATTTAAATTGGGTAAACACCCGTTGAGGATTGTTTTAAAATGTGAACAAAAAGGGAGGTTAACAGATCTGTTTGCTTTCTTTCACCTTTCCTTTTCATTATATTTAATAAATCTCTTCAAGACAATGTAAATTTTTAAGAAAATTGTTTTCTTTTAGTGCCTTCTGTAATGTTACATAATTTTTTCTTTAGGCATTGTTGCCAGAATTCCTATCTTCATCCCAGTGCCTGTGAAGACAAAGATAAAACCAATCTACAGCTTCTGCAAAAGCCATCACTGAACTGCTTGCAGAACTTGCCTGGACTATGTTTCACTTGTATGCATTGTGAACTCACCTGCATGCATTGTGATCAATATGTTGGTGCATCGACTTGTGGTAGTGTTGGGGTATTTTTGCTGATGATGTCATCGGTGGTACAATTTTTCCAAAAGGAGCCCTCAATTGGCTTGGTGTATCTTCCTCCCTTCTGCTTGTCATGGTTGTTCAGCTAAAATTTGGGGTCCAACAGAGATGAGACAAAGAACCTTACCCCCCCACTGGTACAAAGTCCTCTCCATAGGTGTGGCTGTATACTGGACCTGTAGTTAGTGACGGGTAAGATCCAGTTGCAATGGTACCAACCTAAGACTGGAGGCTGACACCTTGAGGTCAGCTCATTCGATAATGGGTAAGGACCATATGTACTATTGGACAACCTAAGGCAGGCATGGTCCCTAAGCCACATGCTTGTTGTTTAAACAGAGAGGGGGAGATGTTGAGAGCCACAGCCCGAGGGGCCAAAGAAAACTTTCAGACTGCCAGCTGATGGTTTGCTCACAGCGGCCCCAGCAACATCTAGCTGATTGGCTACTCTGCGGTGATGCGCATTGGGCTGTTTCCCCACCCTTTCAAACTACCAAGCTGCTCATTGGGGGATTTTTGGCTCTGCCCAAATGACCCAGCCAATCGAACTCAAGAGCAGGAGGAGTGGAGAGGTTGAGAGCTTGTGGGAAGCTGGTGGTGGCAGTTGTGCTCTGAGGGTATTTCCCGAGGAGCTATTTTTTTGGTGTGTGTAGTTCTAAAAATAAAGTTAGTTTATTTGACAAGTGGCTCCTGAATTGTGCCCAGCCAGACTGTGGCAATCATAAATTGATGGAGAAAAACAACCAAAACAGAATAGAAATACAAGCAGTTCGGAGGAGGCATGGTGTATAGCTGGATTTACCTTTTGTATGATAAAGGGTAGGTGTTATTAATCTAGTCAATATTAAATTGAAATAATTCTCCGTGTGTTTTAAAGTTAACAAATATGTGAATACCTGTCTCCCTGTATCTGTAGCCTATTCAGCACATGTATTTTTGTATGCACATATAGAATCCTAGCTGGTATCACATGTACATTTTTGTGAGGTGGCTGACTTGGCAGATACGAATTGTGAAAAGAGATCACTACTCCTAAACGTTTTTGGAATTGAAAATTAGAACTATGCGTGAGCTTCCTAGTTGAACAAGATAATACATAAATCCATGTTCAGTAAAATGAATATTTTTGGATCTGTGGATGATATATATTTCATGATGAATTTCGATTGGCATATATATTGCTACCATTTAATGTCTGTGCATTTGTGTGTGTGTGTGTGTGTGTGTGTGTGTGTGTGTGTGTATATATATATATATATATATATATATATATATATATATATATACTCTCCAGATTTTTCAGCATATAAAATATATGTGTCTTATTATACAATCCCTAAATGCATTCATATTCATGCATGTGGATTTATAATCAAATGTTCACAAAATTATTCTCAGAAATATTCATCCACCTCAAATATATATTGTTTCCTAGTGCTGAAATCTAAATTCAGTGAATGGTGCATAGAAGTCATAATTTTTCTACAGTAACTGACCCACTTTAACATCAATGCAAGTAGATTACTATGGTACATGATGTGTATTTTGACGTTCATTTTTATTGAACACTGTTACATGACTATTTCTTCAGTTTATGCACATCATAGGATATATATTTCATTCACAAGTTTGCAAATTTATAGGCATTTGTTTCACTTTCTATCACTTCCTGCTTCAGTACACATGTATTCCTACATGTTTTTGACTGTTTTTTTCATGAGACTTCTTTTTATTTTAGGTTTCAATAATCACTTTTGAAGCAAAACTCACACACTCTTCATGACAAACCATAACCCTAATATTACCATTAGTTGTATAAATGGTTGTAATAAATGTATGTATATAAATATAAGATTTCCTGTATATTTTCAGATATCAATTCAATCCATTATTTAATGTTGGAACCAGTTATATTATTTATTCACAGTATGGTCTATTCATTCATTTTATCTATTTTCGTAGACACAGGGTATACCTATTTTTACACCCAATACTAATTTATACAACTTCAAAATATTGCCCACAGAATTAGTGGAAGAAATACTCATGTCACCTGAACTACATATACACTTTATCACACTAATATTCTGGACACAAAATGCAAAGTTCACACTTATGATTGTACCAAAGCCTAAATGGAAAGTGAGCATGGATTACTAAAAACAACCAAGTCCAGATTGCCTAATGCTCTCAAATGTCAATCGTATTGGTGCTAAATATTTGTTTCTCCCTAAGATTGTGTATTCAACCTCTACCCTGTTGAAAATGTCTAATCCTATCACTCAATTTATACATTGCCTGATTTCTTAATGTCTCTATTCATATCTGCTTCCCTATATATTTTCCCCAGTTCATCATTGTGACTGACTCTTCACATGTGCTGACATTTACGTTCATTCTTTACCGGAAACCCTATTGTTAAAGAACTTTTGGTCCAAATCCTATACTCACTCTTCTTCCTAAACCTACTGACTATCTTTCTAATCCTACCGACTACCCTTTTTGAGTGGATGGTTTCTTCTACATTTAATCATCCAATTTACAAGGTCCTATGCCATTGTTTATCAATTTATCTGAGACATTTGTGCAGAAGGTATTTCAAAGCTAAGTATCCCAATCAAGGGCCCAATGCTCTCCTGGGCTTCAAATCTTACGCAGACTTCTGTATTTATACTTATATTTCACCTATATATTCTTGTAAATATCACAGGTTCCCAATACCATTATTCATCACACAGAATGATTCCTAACCCAAATTTAACCTGTTATTACCCTAACCATACACTGTTCCCTCAATCTAACTTTACAGAAAAGCAGGGACAGAGTTGGTCTTACAATACAGGAGTGTAGGGGATATTCCACCTGCTGAGAACCTCAAAGGTCCATGCAGAAATGATCCCTGGAGAAGTTGTAAGCAGCTATGAAGGACCTGAGGGAGGAAAAGACAACTTCCATGGTAAACAACCTGGTCAGGATGAAAGGATGTGTCTGAATCAGCCTCTTTCATCTTAATGTAGAGAAGATGGACCAAACCAGGCTTGTGTGGAGAGCTGTTCCCGGGTGCCTATGGTGAAATACCATTCTAACTTGTGAAAATGTCACAGGAAGTAGGGGTACGCTGCACCTCTTGGGACCCTTGGAAGCAACTGTTAGGACAAAGTGGTTGCCAAGGCAGTGACTTCATTAACTTCCTGAAGGAAGTTACCTCACATGACTTCCTTGGTGATGGAACTCTCTAAATTTGGGATTCAGGAAGTCAGGCAACCACAGCCAGTCCCAGTCCCAGTCCCAGTGGTCTCACTTGTTTCGGTTAACCAAGGACAGAGTCAGTCTTTCTTGGTACCTAGTGATGTGAGGATGGCCAAATGCCAGGAAAGCTAAGAAGAGGGGCCTTTCCTGAGAAAGAAGGTAGTGGCTCACCACTGGCTTCTGACAACTTCACAGATTTGGCCAAGGAGACCAGAACAGAGGCAGCACAGTCCACTTTGGGGAAATATAGTATGGCCCACCCGTCAGAGGACACTCCGGATAGTCACAGACCTACTTTGGGGAAGGAGGTGCCTTTTTGAGTGTGGGTGTGAGTTTGTGGTTTTCTCTCATGTTCTGAGAATAGGTAGCAAAGGCAATTTGTTTGGTTTGGAGAAGACTGTTTCTAGTATGTTCTCTGACAAGGTGAGTGTTTCTATTACTGTGTATCCCACTCTGTCCGTGGTGGTAGTATTAGAAAAAGAATGCATCAATGGGTGTGTTCTGTCTAGTAGAAAGCTTCCCTGCATTCATACTGCCAATTTATGAATGGACTGCGGCTAGCCTTATCAATGGGCAAAACCTACTATCTTCCTAAATTCCTGTTTTCTTCCTGAATTCTGGACACTCTCCAGAATAGGCTCATGGTTTTGTGTCCAAGATATGTACCACCTCCAAGCTCTGTCACATGGCCATGTACTGGATAGCTGAAGGGAATGGTGAGCATCTCAGAAAACTCAGATATCCGGGTGACCAGGAAAGTCTCAGTGGGGAAACCCTGCTTTGGGCCTTTTGCTTACCTATTTTTCTGTTGCTCTGAATGCAAGGAAAGTCTTTGGCTCAGGCCACCCCTTTGTGAAGCCTGAAGAAAACAGTATTCAAATTTAAATGAATGGGGATCACCTGTGGCTCTTTGCTTAATTGGAAAGAGATGTGTCTGAATAAGCCTCTTGGCCCTGTGTGAAGCTGAGGCTTAGATTGTCAGCACCTGATGGATCTAAAGAAAGATCCCATGTTTGCATCCATAACCAAAATTCAAAAAATCAGTCATTGTGGATGAAGTCTCTCACCTTCCTCTGTTAGGTTCCTGACCTCCATCAAGTGTGAATATGGACCCTTGGGTCAAATGAGTTCTTCAAAGCCCTGCAGATGTGCTAGTGTTCTCTCATGAATACAAACCACATAAAGAATCTATACCTGACAGTCAGTAGGCCTCAAATAGTAGAAGCAGAGCAGTAATAATGGCAGGCCTATTTGATCACTCCTGGTTCACAGGAAGGGTGCCCAGGCCACACTGACTTTAGGCAAATGAGGGGCAAGGGAGCTTATATTGGACACTGTCCTGAGCTGCATCACTCATGGAAACCTCTAGCCAGAAGTTATGATCAGTGTCTATATGGAAGAAAATGAGGGCCATGTGGGAATGTTTTGGCTATAATTGTGGTCATTTTTGTGGCAGTTGGAAGAGATGAGTGGGTCCGCCAGGGCTGGAACTCTTGGGTAATTCCCCTTATAGACTGAGTTCTGGAACTGACCTCAGAGAAGTATTGCCATGAATTGTGTTGGGATTTTAGGAGGCCACGCATGAGATTCACCCTTGGATTCGGAAATCTAGTCCCAGGTTGGTTTTCCACAGAGCACTGGGAATCTCAGGCAGGATATCACTTGATTTTATTATGAAAAACTTGGCAGCCATAGTGGAGAGCCAAAACACAAATGGACCTCACATTGTAGAGTTCAATGTGCCTGGCTTCATGTGACCTTTTGGCCACTCTTTGGGAAGACTTGCCTGTGAGCGTTCTCCAGAGATTTCATTGAAATGAGCTTCCTCACCATTTAATTGTTCCTGAATGAATTGAAACCCACAGTGCCTCCAACTTCATCCTTGAAAAATGGCTATCTCATGCAACAGCAAAGGGTTTATTGGGGGTCCAGCATGTGGGGGATCAGAGCTAACTTGAATAGAGCAGAGTGCCCTGAGAAGAGCTTAAGCAGAGCTTATATACTT
This sequence comes from Callospermophilus lateralis, assembly GCF_048772815.1. NCBI lineage: Eukaryota > Metazoa > Chordata > Mammalia > Rodentia > Sciuridae > Callospermophilus > Callospermophilus lateralis. The sequence goes on from NW_027512426.1 coordinate 425,379, forward strand.
TCCTTGGGGAGGGCAGGGAGCGAAGTTTTTTGATGGGTAAGGGCGAGTGGGCGGTTTGCGTTCAACCGGGTGAAGGAGTACATTCTGCAGTTTAGCAGTTGGGGACAGGACATTCTGGAAACAAGATTAGCAAACAGTTCTCAAGATTTCAAGAGTGTTTTGTTAAGCATACAGAAAAAAAGTGACAAGTACCTATTTTATTAACCTTTCATTCCTCACTTCTTCTTCTATCTACTTTTAATCATAAAAGTGATCATTGGGGGGTGTCACATTCAATGTCTTCTAGTGGAGTATTACCATAAGTTTAACTTGTCCAATTTGAGCTTGGAGAAAAGAAATTACACGGTTGAGCAAAGAGGGTTTTATAGTTAGCAATATTATGGAGATTATTTTGGACAGGCCAGGGTTGTTAAAAAGTAGTCAAACAGGGGGACTATGTGAACCAAGACTCAAACCACCCTTTTTTGTCCTCTCACTCTCTCATTGACGCTCTTCAGGGTGTCTTTTTAATTTAATCATAATTTTTTTACAACTCCATTATGCTCGGAATAAACACAACATTCTTCCCAGGAAATGACAAGTACCTATTTTATTAACCTTTCACTACCGACTAACCCTTTTTGACTGGATGTTCCCTTCGACATTTAATCATCCAAGGTACAAGGTCCAATGCCATTGTATATTGATTAATCTGACACAACTGTGCAGAACCTAATTCAAAGCTAAGTATCCCAATCAAGGGCCCAATGCTCTTCTGGGCTTCAAATCTTACGTAGATTTCTGTTTTCATACATATATTTCACCTATATATTCTCATACATATCGCAGGTTCCCAATCCCATTATTCATCCAGCAGAATGATTCCTACCCCAAATCAAACATGTTATTAACCCTAACCATACACTGTTCCCTCAATCTAACATTGCAGAACAGCAGGGACAGAGTTGGTCTTACAATACAGAAATGTAGTGGATCTTCCACCTGCTGAAAACCTCAAAGGTCCATGCAGAAATGATCCCTGGAGAACATGTAGGCAGCTATGAAGGACCTGGGAGAGTAAAAGTCATCTTCCATGGCAAACTACCTGGTCAGGATGAAGAACTGTGTCTCATTCAGGCTCTCTCTTCTTAATGTAGACAAGATGGACCAAACAAGGCCTGTGTGGAGAGCTGTTCCTGGGTTCCTATGGTTGATATACCGATCTAACTTGTGAAAGTGTCAGAGGAAGTATGGAAGCAACTATTAGGACAAAGTGGTTGCTAAGGTAGTGACCTCATTCACTTTCTGAAGGAAGTGACCTCACCTCACTTCCTTGATGATGGAACTCTCTTAACTTGGGATCCAAGAAGCCAGGCATCCAGAACCAGTCCCAGTCCCAGTCACAGTGGGATCACTTGTTTAGTTTTACCAAGGACAGAGTCACTCTTTCTGGGTACCTACTGATGTGAGGATGGTCAAATGCCAGGAAAGCTCTGAGAGGGGCCTTTCCTGAGAAAGCAGGTAGTGGCTCACTGCTGGCTTCTGACTACTTCACAAAGTTGGCCAAGGAGACCAGATCTGAGAAAGGACAGGCCATTTGGGTGGAACATAGTATGGCCCAGCAGTCAGAGGACACTCCGGATAGTCACAGACCTACTTGGGGAAAGGAGATGCCATTGTGGGTGTGGGTGTGGGTTTGTGGTTTTGTCTCATGTTCTGAGAATAGGTAGCAGTGGCAGTTTGTTTGGTTTGCAGTGAACTATTTCTACTAAGTCGTTTCACAAGGCATGTGATTCTATATCTGTGTACCTCACTGTGTCCGTGGTTGTAGACATTAGAAAAAAGAATGCATCAATGGATGTGTCCTGTCTACTAGAATGCTTCCCAGCATTTATCCTGATGAATTAATGAATGGACCAGGGCTTGCCTTATCAATGGCCAACATCTGCTATCTTCCTAAGTTCCTGTTTTCTTCTGGAATTCTGGCCACTCTCCAGAATAGGCTCATGGTTTTGTGTCCAAGATATGTACCACCTCCAAGCTCTGTCACATGGTTATGTACTGAATAGCTGAAGGGAATGATGAGCATCTCAGAAAACGTAGATATCAGTGTGACTACTAACCTCTCAGTGGAGAAACCCTGCTTTGGGCCTTTTGCTTATAAAATCTTCTTTTGCTCTGAAAGTCAGGAAGGTCGTTGCCTCATGCCAACCCTTTGTGAAGCCTGAAGAAATCAGTTTTCAAATGGAAATGAATGGGCATCACCTGTGGCTCTTTGCTTAATTGCTTTGGAAAGGGATGTGTCTGAATCAGGCTCTTGGCCCTGTGTGAGTCTGTGACTTAGATTGTCAGCACCTGATGGATGTAAAGAAAGATCCCATGTGTGCATCCAAAACCAAAATGGCCAAAAGAGCAGTCATTGTGGATGAAGTCTCTCGCCTTTCTCTGTAAGGTTCCTGATCTCCATCAAGTTAGAATAGGGATCCATTGGATCAAATGAGTTCTTCAAAGCTCTGCAGAGGCTAGCCCATTGCGGCTTGCTTTTTCTCATGACTCAAATACACATAAAGAATCTAAACCCCACAATCAGTAGGCCTCAAATTGGAGAAGCGGAGCAGTATCAAATGCAGGCCTATTGGATCACTCCTGGTTCACAGGAAGGGTGTCAGGACACTCGAACATTAGGCAAATGAGGGGCAAAAGAGCTTATTTTGGACACTGTCTTGGACTGTGCCCCTCATGGAAACCTCTAGCAAGAGTTATGATGAGTGTCTATATGGAAGAAAATGAGGGCCATGTGGGAGTGTTTTGGTTTCAATTGTGTTCATTTGTGTGGCGGTTGGAAGAGATGACTTGGTCCACCTTGGCTTGAACTCTGGTGTGATTCCCCATAGAGACTGAGTTCTGAAACTCACCTCAGAGAAGTATTGCCATTAATTGTGTTGGGATTTTAGGAGGCCACGCACGAGAGTCGCCCTTGGAAACTGAGATATAGGCCCAAGGTGCCTTTCCACAGAGCACTGGCAATCTCAGCCAGGATAATACATGATTATATTCTTAAAAACATGGCAGCCATAGTTGAGAATCAAAACAAACATGGACCTCACAGTGTAGAACTCGATAAGCCTGGCTTCATGTGACCTTTTTGCCACTCTTTGGAAAGACTTGCCTGTTAGTGTTCTCCAAAGATTTCATTGAATTGAGCTTCCTCACCATTTAATGGTTCCAGAATGAATTGAAACCGACAGTGCTTCCAACTTCAATCTTGAAAAATGCCCAGATAAATACCATGAAATTTTTGAATTTCCCATGACCAGGTCGCACTGGGGAACCTGTGGATGTCCTACGTCTGATCATGAGTGTATCAGGCAGTGCCTTGATTGACAGGGATTCATAAAAATGATGTAGAACAGCTATACCAGTAAGTTGAACCCTGCTGAGTCGAGGGCCTAGAGCAGAGGTGGGAAGGTGTATGATAAAACATCTGTGTGGGCCAATGTGAATCTGCCATTGGCTTCCAAATGGCTTGTGACTGACATGGTGCAACCAGCAGAATGTTCTATGTAAAAGCATATTTTTATATGGAGAGGTTTCAGGGCAATGTTCAGAACCAGGTTGCTATTGACAAGAGGGCAAGCTATGGGGGATAGAAGCCTGGTTGGTGCATTCTCCTGAGAACCCTGACCCACCGCACATGACAAAACTCCCTCCAGCACTGTGTCCCAGTTGAACTCCTTGTATATCATGAAGCAAATACCAAACTCCCAGTGCAGCAACAAGAAACACCTTGAAAATTGGAGGATGACCAAATGGCTTCACAGTCCACATGGGGAGACACTTAGCCCACATTGGCCACAATTGACCTACAAAGAGAGAAATCAGCACTGCTGCCTCATGTTCATTGGAAAATAAGAAACCATGTTCTCCAGGTCACATAGATGCAGACCCAGCTTTGATGGGCTCACTAGAGAGAAAGCAAAAGCTCCTTACAAAAACATATATTTCAAGTGCCCAACCTCATAGGCAGTTTCTCAAGAAGTCTTTAGGGCACCAGAGCTCCATGTTTTTGGAAAGTTTACCCTGTCCCTTACTTTGGGTAACTCCTCTAACACCTCCAAAGTTGTGAACTCCTGAGCATATTCCATTCCAGATATGTATTCACAGATTTTCTACCTCTTCTCTTCTCATTATGTATTACTTGGGGTGGAGGTAATGACAATGCATTGTTCTGGATGAGAGTAAGAAGATTTTTGTGTACCACATATTTGCATACACTTTGGATTAATTTTCCAATTTTCCATTCGACATACTGAATCCCTGACACTAAACCATACCCTACTAGACTCTGACTGCTTATCCTAATATGATTGAGAAAAATAACTCAAACAGAATAGAAATAAAAGAAGTTCAGAGGAGGGGTGGTGTATAGTTGGGCTTGCCTTTTGCAATATATAGGGTAGGAGTTATAAATCTAGTCAATTTTTAATTGAAGTAGTTCTCAGTGTGTTTTTAAAGTTAACAAATAGGTGAATCCCTGTCTCCGTTTATCTGTAGCCTATTCAGCACATGCTTTTGTATATGCACATATAGAATCCTACCTGGTATCACACGTATACACTTGTGAGGTGGCCAGCTTGGCAGATACAAATTGTGAGAAAAGATCACTCCTCCTAATCGCTGTTGGAACTGAAAATTCAACCTATGGGGGAGCTTCCTAGTTAAACAGCATTATACATAAATCCATGTTCAGTAATATAAATATTTTTTGGATCTTTGGACGATATATATATATCATGATGAATTTTGATTGTCATATATATTGCTACTTTTTAATGTCTCTGTGTGGGTTTTGTGTGTGTGTGTGTGTATATATATATATATATATATATATATATATATATATATACGCTCTAGATTTTTCAAAACCTGAAATATATGCGTCTTATTATGCACTGCCTAAATTCATTCATGTTCATCTATGTGGATTTCTAATCAACTTTTCACAAGATTATTCTCAGAAATATTCATCCACCTGAAATACATATTTGTTTCCTAGTACTGAAAACTAAATTCAGTGAATGTTGCACACAAATTCTAATATTTCTACAGTAACTTACCCAGCTTAACATCAATGCAAGTACATTCCTATGTTCCATGATGTCTATTTTGATGTTCATTTTTATTCAACACTGGTACATTACTTTTTCTTCATTTTATGCACATCATAGGATATATATTTCTTGCACAAGTTATCAAATTTATAGGCATTTGTTTCACTTTCAATCACTTCCTGCTTCAGAACACATGTATTCCTCCAGGTTTCTTGATAGTTTTTTTCATGAGACATCTTTCCAAACACATTATTTTTGATTTCCATAATCACTTTTGAAGCAAACTCACACACCCATCATGATACACCGTAACCCTATTATTACCATTTGATGTATAACTTGTTGGAATGAATGATTGTATATGAACATAAAATTTCTTATATATTTTCATATATCAATTCAATCTATTATTAAAAGTGGAACCAGTTATATTATTTATTCACAGTATGGTCTATTAAGGCATCATCTCTATATTCATACATACAGGGTACACCTAAATGTATCCCCAATACTAATTTATAAGTCTTTAAAATATTGCTTTCAGAAATGGTGGAAGAAATACTATAGTCACCTGATATACATATACATTTCATCACAGTAATATTCCTGACACAAAAGGCAAGGGTCACACTTATGATTGTACCAAAGCCTAAATTGAATGTGAGCATGTATTACTAACAACATCCATGTCCTGGTTCCCTAATGCTCTCAAATATCATTCCTATTGGTGACGACATATCTGTTTCTTCCTAAGATTATATATTGAACCATAACCCTGTTAAAAATGTCTTATCCTACAACTCACGTTGTACTTTGCCTAATTTTCTAATGTCTCCATTGATATCTGCTTTCAAACACCTTTTCTCCAGTTCATCATTGGGAATGTCCCTTCAAATGTGCTGACATTTACATTCACTCTCTCACCAAAACCGTATTGCTAAAGAACATTTGGTCCAACTCCTAGACTCACTCAAATGTGTTCTTCAAAGCCCTGCAGAGGGCAGCCCAGAGGTGCTTGGGTTGTCTCATGACTCCAATTCACATAAAGAATCTAAACCCTACAGTCAGTAGGCCTCAAATTGTAGAAGCAGAGCAGTATTAATTGAAGGCCTATTTGATCACTCCTGGTTCACAGGAAGGGTGTCCAGGCCACCCTGACTTTAAGCAAATGAGGTGCAAGGGAGCTTATTGTGGACACTGTCTTGCGCTGCACCCCTCATGGAAACCTCCAGCCAGAGGTTATGATGAGTGTCTATATGGAAGAAGATGAGGGCCATGTGGGAGTGTTTTGGTTTTAAATGTGGTCATTTGTGCGGTGGTTGAAAGAGATGACTGGGTCCACCTGGGCTTGAACTCTGGTGTGATTCCCCTTAGAAATGGAGTTTTGGAAATGACGTTAGAGATGTATTGCCATGAATTGAGTTGGGATTTTAGGAGGAGAAGCATGAGATTCGACCACGCATGACAGTAGGCCTCAAATTGGGAACGCAGAACATTTTGTCCAAATCCTTTATTCACTCTTCTTTTTAATCCTATCGTCTAACTTCCTAATTCTAGATAAATACCACGGTATATTTGAAATTCCAATGACCAGGTGGCACTGGAGAATATTTGGATGTCCTGTTGCTGATCATGAGTGTACCAGACAGTGCCTTGATTGACTGGGTTTCATGAAAATGGTGTAGAACAGAGATGCCAGTAAGTTGGAGTCTGCTGAGTAGTTGGCCTAGAGCAGTGGTGTGCAGGTGTGTCATAAAACATCTGTGGTGGGGTCATGTGGATCTTCCATTGACTTCCAAATGGCTTGTGGCTGACATAGTGTAGCCAACAGACCCTTATATGTAAAGGCATCTTGTTATATCGAGAGGTTTAAGGGAAATTTTAGGAATAAGGTTGCTATGGTCAAGGGCACAAGCTACGTGAAATAGAAGACATTTTGGTGCATTTTCCTGCAGACCCTGACCCACCACACCTGACAGAACTCCCTCTAGCACTTTGTCGCAGTTGAACTCATTGTATTTTGTGAAGTAAATACCATACTCCCAGTGAAGCAGCAAGAAACACCACAGAAAGTGGAGGATGACCAAATGGCTTCACAGTCCACACGGGGAGACACTTAGCCCCCAGTGGTCACAGTTTACCTACAAAGAGAGAATTCAGCAACTGCTCCCTCATGTTCATTATAAAATAAGAAACCATGTCCTCCAGGTCACATAGATGCAGACCCAGCTTTGATGGTCTCACTACAAAGAGAGAAGAACATATATTTCAAGGGCCAAATCTCAGAGGCAGTCTCTCAAGAAGTCTTTAGACAAGAAGAGCTCCATGTTTGTGGAGTGTTTACCCTGATCCTTACTTTGGAAACTCCTCTACCAACTCCAAGGTTGTGAACTCCTGAGCATCTTCCATTCCAGATATGTATTCATAGATTTTCTAACTCTCCTCCTATAACTGTGTCTTATTGGGGCGAAGGTAATGTCATGGCATTGTTCTGGATGAGAGTTGGAATATTATTCTGTGGAACATATTTGCATACACATTGAATTCATTTTCCTATTTTCCAATCAAAATACCGAAATCATGACACTAACCTGTACCCTACTAGACTCTCACTACTAATCCTAATATGATGGAGAAAAAAAACCCAAATACAAGCATTTTAGTGGACGCATGGTATATATTTGGACTTGCCTTTTGCATGATAAAGGGTAGGTGTTATAAATCTAGTAAATTTTTGCTTAAAACAATTTTTCATGTGTTTTTAAATTAACAAATATGTGAATTCCTGTCTCCCTTTCTGTATATACTATTTAGCACATGTATTTTTTCATGCACATATAAAATCCTACCTGGTATCACAGGTTAATTTTTGTGTGTTGTCTGACTTGGCAGATTCAAATTGTGAGAAGAGATCACTCCTCCTACCCTACTAGACTCTGACTACTAATCCTAATATGATGGAGAAAAATAACCGAAACAGAATGGAAATACAAGCAGTTCAGTGGAGGCATGGTGGATATTTGGACTTGCCTTTTGCATGATAAAGGGTTGGTGTTATAAATCTAGTCAATTTTTGCTTAAAATAGTTCTCCATGTGTTTTTAAAATTATCAAATATGTGAATTACTGTCTCCCTTTCGCTATAGACTACTCAGCACATGTGTATTTATATGCACATATAGAATCCTACCTGGTATCACAGGTTAATTTTTGTGTGTTGTCTGACTTGGCAGATACAACTTGTGAGAAGAGATCACTCCTACTAACCTCTGTTGAAACTGAAAATTCAACTTATGGGTGAGCTTCCTAGTTGAAAACATTATACATAAATGCATGTTCAGTAAAATAAATATTTTTGCATATTTGAATGATATATATTTCATGATGAATATCGATTAGCATATGTATTGCTACTTTTTAATGTCTGTGTGTGTGTTTTGTATATATATATATATATATATATATATATATATATATATATATATATATATACATATACACTCTCCAGATTTTTTCGAAATATGAAATATATGTGTCTTATATACACTCCATAAATTCTTCCATGTTCATGTATTTAGATTATAATCAATTTTTCACAAGATTATTCTCAGAAATATTTATACACCTGAAATATATATTTGTTTCCAAGTACTGAAAACTAACTTCAGTGAAAGGTACATACGAATCCTAATATTTCTAGAGTAACTGACCCAGTTTAACATCAATGCAAGTAGACTCATATGGGACATGATGTGTATTTTGACGTTCATTTTTTTCAACACTGGTACATTACTATTTCTTCACTTTATGCACATCATAGAATATATATATATATATATATATATATATATATATATCATCCACAAGTTCACAAATTTGTAGGCATTTGTTTCACTGTCAATCACTTCTGCTTCAGAACACATGTATTCTTCCATGTTTCTTGACTGGTCTTTTCATGAGACTTCTTTCCAAAAATAATATTTTTTAGTTCCATTGTAAGATTAAAGCAAAACTCACACACCCTTCAGGATAAACCATAACCCTAGTATTAACATTAGATGTATGACTGGTTGGAATGAATGTATGTATATCAATATAAGATTTCCTGAATATTTTCAGATATCAACTCAATACATTACTTAAAGTTGGAAGAAGTCGCATTATTTATTCACAATATGGCCTATTCATGCATTATCTCTATATTTATAGACACAGGGTACATCTATTTTTGCCCACAATACTAATTTATACATATTCAAAATATTGCTCCAAGAAATGGTGGAAGAAATACTCATGTAAGCTGATCTACATATACATTTTATCACAGTAATATTCTGGTCAGAAAATGCAAATATCACACTTATGATTGTACCAAAGCCTAAATGGAAAATGAACATGGCTTACTAAAAACATCCATGTGCAGGTTGCCTAATGCTCCCACTTGTCAATCTTGTTGGGGACTACATATTTGTTTCTTTCTAAGATTATATATTCAAACTCAATCCTATTGAAAATGTCTTATCCTATCTCTCACTTTACACTTTGCCTGATTTTCTAATGTCTCTATCGATATTAGCTTTCTAACATATTTTCCCCTGTTCATAATTGTGACTGACTCTTCACACGTGCTGACATTTACATTCACTGTCTACCCAAAAACCTATTGCTAAAGAAATTTTGGTCCAAATCTTATACTCACTCTTCTTTCTAAACTTACCAACTGTCTTTCTAATACTACCGACTATTCCTTTTTGCCTGGATGTTCTCTTCGACATTCAATCATCCAAGGTACAAGGTCCTATAACATTGTATATCGATTAATCTGAGACATCTGTGCAGAACATAATTCAAAGCTAAGTATCCCAAATGAAGGGCCTAATGCCCTTCTGGGCTTCAAATCTAAATAGATTTCTGTTTTCATACTTATATTTTACCTATATATTTTTGTAAATATTGTAGGTTCCCAATGCCATTATTAATCCAGCAGAATGACTCCTCACCCAAATTGAACCTGTTATTAACCCTAACCATACACTGTTCCCTCAATCTACGTTTACAGAAGACCAGGGACAGAGTTGGTTTTAAAATACAGGAATGTAGAGCATCTTTAACCTGCTGAGAACCTCAATGGTCCAAGCAGAAATGATCCCTGGAGAACTTGTAGGCAGCTTTTTAGGACCTGAGAGAGCAAAAGTCATCTTCCATTGCAGACAACCTGGTCAGGATGAAGGAATGTGTCTGAATAAGCCTCTCTCTTTTTAATGTAGAGAATATGGACCAAACCTGGACTCTGGGGAGAGCTGTTCCTGGTTTCCTATGGTTGATATTCCATTCTAACTTATGAAAGTGTCACAGAAAGTAGGGGCATCCTCTATCTCATGGGACCCTTGGAAGCAACTGTTAGGACAAAGTGGTTGCCAAGGTAGTGACTTCATTCAATTCTTGAAGGAAGTGACCTACCTCACTTCCTTGGTGATGGAACTCTCTGAATTTGGGATCCAGGAAGCCAGGCACACAGAACCAGTCTCAGTCTCAATTCCAGTGGACTCACATGTTTGGATTTACCAATGACAGAGTCAGTCTCTCTTGGTACCTACTGATGTGAGGATGGCCAAATGCCAGGAGAGCTCTCAAGAGGGGACGTTCCTGAGAAAGCAGTTAGTGACTCACCACTGGCTCCTGACAACTTCACAGATTTGAACAAAGAGATCAGATCTGAGACAGGACAGGCCATTTCATGGGTACATAGAATGGCCAACAAGTCAGAGGACACTCCGGATTGTCACAGACCTACTTGGGGGAAGGATGTGCCTTTGTGGATGTGGGTGAAAGTTTGTGGTTTTGTCTCATGTTCTGAGAATAGGTAGGGAAGGCAGTTTGTTTGGTATTCAGTGGAGAGTTTCTAGTAAGTCGTTTGACATGGCGAGTGTTTCTATGTCTGTGTATACCACTGTGTCCGTGCTTGTAGACATTAGAAAAGAGAATGCATTAATGGATGTGTCCTCTCTAGTGGAAAGCTTCTCAGGATTAATCTTTCCCAATTTATGAATGGACTGCGGCTTGACTTGTGGATGGGCAACACCTACAATCTTCCTAAGTTCCTGATTTCTTCCTGAATTCTGGCCACTCTCCAGAATAGGCTCATGGTTTTGTGTCCAAGATATGTACCACCTCCAAGCTCTGTGACATGTCCATGTACTGGTGAGCTGAAGAGAATGGGGAGCATCTCAGAAAACTCAGATATCACTGTGACCAGGAAAGTCTCAGTGGAGAAACCCTGCTTTGGGCCTTTTGCTTCCCTATTGTTCTGTAGCACTGAATGTCAGAATGGTCTTTGCCTCAGGGCACCCCTTTGTGAAACCTGAAGAAAACAGTTTTCAAATGGACATTAATGTGCATCACCTGTGGCTCTTTGCTTAATGCTTTGGAAAGGGGTGTGTCTGAATTAGCCTCTTGGCCTTGTGTGTGGCTGTGACTTAGATTCTCAGCGCCTGATGGATCTAAAGAAAAATCCCATGTGTGCATACAAAACCAAAATGGCAAAAAAGATCAGTCATTGTGGATAAAGACTCTTTCCTTCCTCTGTTAGGTTCCTGACCTCTTCCAAGTGAGAATAGGGATTCTTTAGGGTCAAATGAGTTCTTCAAAGCCCTGCAGATGTGCTTGGGTTTTCTCATGAATCCAAATCACATAAAAAGTCTATACCTGACAGTCAGTAGTCCTCAAATTGGAGAAACAGAGCAGTATAAAAAGCAGGCTCATTTAATAACTCCTGGTTCACAGGAAGGGTGTTTAGGCCACCCTGATTTTAGGCAAATGAGGGGCCAAGGAGCTTATTGTGGATACTTTTTTTGGCTGTGTCCCTTATGGAAACCTCCAGCCAGAGGTTTTGATAAGTGTCTATATGGAAGAAGATGAGGGCCATGTGGGAGTGTTTTGGTTTTAATTGTAGTCATTTGTGTTGTGGTTGGAAGAGATGACTGGGTCCACCTGGGCTTGAACTCTGGTGTGATTCCCCTTAGACAGTGAGTTCTGGAACTGACCTCAGAGAAATATTGCCATGAATTGTGTTGGGATTTTAGGAGGCCACGCATGAGTGTCGCCTTTGGATACTGAGATATAGTCCCAGGGTGGCTAAGTTGATATCAAAACACTCATGGACCTCAATTGTAGACCTCAATGGGCCGGGTTTCATTTGACCTTTTGGACTCTCTTTGGGAAGCCTTGCCTATGAGAGTTCTGCAGAGTTTTTATTGAAATGAGCTTCCTCACCATTTAGTGGTTCCTGAATGAATAGAAACCCACAGTGCATCCAACTTCATTATTGAAAATGGCTAGAAAATACCATTAAATTTTTGAAATTCACATGACCAGGTGGCTTGCAGATCTTTTGGATGTCCTATTGCTGATCATGAGTGTACCAGACAGTGCCTTGATTCATTGGGTTTCATGAAAATGGTGTAGAACAGAGATGCCAGTAAGATGGAGCCCGCTGATTAGCGGGCCTAGAGCAGTGGTGGGCAGGTGTGTGATAAAACATCTGTGGTGGGGCCATGTGGATCTGCCATTGGATTTCAAATGTCTTGAGATGGACATAGTGCAGGCAGGAGACCATTATAAGTAAAGGCATCTTGTTATATGGAGAGGTTTCAGGGTAATATACAGAATCAGGTTGCTATGGTCAAGGGGGCAAGCTATGCGGTATATAGGCCAGTTTGGTGCATGCTCATGCATACCCTGACACACCACAAGTGACAGAACTCCCTCCAGCACTGTGTCCCAGTTGAACTCGTTGTATTTTGTGAAGCAAATATCAAATTCTCAGTGCAGGAGCAAGGAACACCAGGAAAAGTGGAGGATGACCAAATGGTTTCACAGTCTACACAGGGAGACACTAGGCCCCCAGTGGCCACAGTTTAAAATACTGAATCCCTGACACTAAAACCTACCCTATTAGACTCTGACTACTAATCCTAATAAGATGGAGAAAAATTACCCAAAAAAGTATAGAAATACTAGCAGTTCAGAGGAGGCATGTTGTATAGTTGGACGGGCCTTTTGCATTATATAGGGTAGGAGTTATAAATCAAGTCAATTTTTTGTTGAAATAGTTCTCCATGTGAATTTAAAGTTAACAAATATGTGAATTCCTGTCTCCCTTTCTATGTAGCCTATTCAGCACATGTGTTTTTATATGCACATATAGAATCCTACCTGGTCCCACACGTACATTCTTGGGAGGTGGCTGAATTTTCAGACACAAATTGTGAGAAGAGATCACTCCTCCTAAATGCTGTTGGAAATGAAAATTCAACATATGTGTGAGCTTCCTTTTTAAACTAAATTATGTATAACTTTTTGTAATGAATGTATGAACGTATATATCAATATTAGATATCCTATATTTTTTCAGATATGAATTCAATCCACTATTTAAAGTTGGAACTAGTTATATTATTTATTCACTGAATGGTCTATTCATACAATATCTCTATATTCATAGACACAGGGTACACCTATTTGTGCCCCCAATACTAATTTATATATGTTCAAAATATTGCTCCCAGAAATGGTGGAAGAAATACTCATGTCACATGATATACATATACATTTTATCACAGTAATATTCTGGACACAAAAAGCAAATATCACACTCATGATTGTACCAATGTAAAGGTCATTTGAGCGTCGGAGGAAGAGACCACCAAAAGATTGTCTCATGCAACAGCAAAGGGTTTATTGGGGGTCCAGCATGCTGGGGCTCAGAGCTCAGTTGTATAGAGAAGAGAGCCCTGAGAACAGCTTAAGCAGAGCTTATTTACTTTCCTTGGAGAGGTCAGGGAGGGAAGTTTATTGATGGTTCAGGGCGAGTGGCCGGTTTGCGTGCAACCGGGTGAGGGAGAACAATCTGCAGTTTAGCAGTTGGGGACTGCACATTCTGGGAATAAGATTAGCAAATAGCTCTCAAGATTTCAACAGTGTTTTGTTAAGCATACAGAAAAACAGGAAGTGACAAATACCTTTTTTATTAACCTTTCATTCCCCACTTCTTCTCGTTACTTTTAATCATAAATGTGATCATTGGACGGTGTCATATTTTATGCCTGCTAGTGGCGTATATTTTTGTCTGATTACCAAAAGTTTAACTTGTCCAATTTGAGCTTGAAGAAATGAAACTACATGGTGGAGCAAGCAAGTTCCTACAGTTAGCAAATAATGAGGATTATTAATGGACCAGCCAGGGCTGATAAAAGCGTAGTTAACCCGGGGGACTATGTTAACGAAGACTCAAACCACCCTTTTTGGGCCTCTCTCTTTCGTTGACGCTCTTCAAGGCGTCTTCTTAATTTACTCATATATTCTTTTACAACCAGTATGGTCAGCATAAAAAAACATTGTTCCCTCAATGTAGCATAAATGCCCCCTTTTCTCATGAAAAGGAGTTCCAACCCTCGCCTGTTCTGTTAAACAACTTTAGAGAGAGAGGTTCAAGATTCCTATAAAGCTGTGATGGAGGTTTTTACTATCTTTTAGATTTTGTATACTGCTGCTTCTAATTGGGTCATTTCTTGTGTCCCATGAACTAGAGCAGTGGTTCCTGTGCCCACCCCTGCAGCAATTCCTATTCCCAAAAGGATGGCTAAAGTGAGGAAAACAGGTTCCTGGCAGAACCGGGTTGTATGCCCCACTATTTGAACTTTAAATGATACTGTGTCATGATAGAGCACTCTGGGAAACATCTGCATCATTACATTATTAATCATATCTGTTGACCATTTTATGAAAACATAAACAATGTTTAAGTATATAGAATTATACTGTTTTAGGTATGGAAAAGGCAAGGTACCTAAGATAGAATGGAAGACAGGGAAACAGTTATATTTAGTTGCAACCTGATTTAGAAGGCATTGCTTCTGTTGTAATCAATGAATCCCCTGAACCTCAAATTTAGTTAGTTTCATAATTTTGTACCCAACATGCAAGGGAAGGGGCTCAGAAGTTCACAGTCTGCAGAATTTCACAAAAAGAAGATTTGTTTTTTTTTTCCCCTCTGTTCTGGGCAAGTAACATTTTTAAGGACACCTAAGCTTTTTTCTTCTCTCTTTTTTTTTCTACCTGCCAGCTGTTACCATGGAGCCCAGTTGGTAACTTCTTTATCTTAGAAATGTAGCCATCTCTTTGAAGCCCCAGCTCAAGGACAGGGGCCTTGTTCACATATTTTGTTAAAAACTAGTATGGGGGTGTCTAGCTTAGGAGTGTTGATTTTTCAAGCCAGTGCCCAAGTAGAACAGGCAACACGAAAACAGGAAGTTTATCTACATTGAACTCTTTTATAGGGTCTCTTTTGCTGAAAGTCCTAAAGTTAGCCATGGTGAAAACTTCTGGAGAATTCAGTTCAGACTTTTCTGTGGGCCTGGTACAGAGGGGGAAGATGGGAAAGGCGGGGGGTAAGACCCGGTTGGTGGATCTGAGTATGAGGAAGGAGAGTTATAAAAGAATAATAGGAAAGGGGTTTGTGATTTTCCTAGCAACAACAACTTGAGCAGTAGAACAGATAGTGCCAAGGGGAAGACCGAAGTGAGTATCCCAAAAAGCCTGTGAGGGCTTTTCAATTCTTAGTAAACTGTTTTCAGTGATGACAAAGCAACTTTAAAGGCCATTTTCATTACATCTTGGATAGGGGTCTGAGGGTTCTCCTCAGCTGGTTTGAGCTTTGGGTTAGCTGGTAAGAGGACCTGGTGGGACGGGGTGCAGGCACTGACAGGAGAAGAGAGGAGGGAGTGGGTGGAGGGGTGCCTCAGTGCCTGCTACCTCAGCAATTGGGCAATGGTCTGAGAAGCGGCGGAGGTTTGGGTTTTGGATCTAGTAATTGGAGGGGAGAAATCAGGTTGCTGAGGTGGGAGTGACAGCAGAAAGTCTGTAGCAGAAGGCTGAGGGTAAGAATCTATTGGAGAAGAGTAGTTCAGGATGTGAGCAAAGGAGGGAAAAGGCTTCCACATAGGGGAATCTCCTTTCACTCTTTTGAGCACTTGCAGAAGTTAAAAAGGTCACACAGAATTTGAGGACCTAGAGGCCCCTCTGTGGGCCATCAGTTTTCTTTCTCTATTTGTTAATATGGTCAATGCTGTGTACTTAATTTGATGAGCAGTTGTTTTCCACCAGGCACCCCCTGTATGCTCACATCCCCATGACTTACAGAAGAAGTCAGCTTTTCCCCCACACAGCTATGGCTGTTTGTGGCTTTGATACTCTGCCTGGCAAACATAGTAATCTAGGCTAGCCAACCTGCATCTGGCTAGCGTGTCCCTATATCCATAATATTTGTTTCCATTATCTATGGTACAGAAGGTATTTAATGGAATTTTAGTGGGATCCTCTTCATCAGGAATATCTCAATAGGAAAGACCTATAGCCAGCTGACAAATGTCTGGATGGAGAGAAGGCCACCAGGTACCTAAGTGGGCTGTATGCAAGATAGACCATACTTTTTGTCTAGTAGAATTTCTGATCAGCAATTGCTGCTGAACAGGCTGATGAGGGTTAGGACTACTGGTGGCCAAGGGGAGAGTCTATAGCCATATCCGTATGGCGAATACAAAATTTGAAAGGGTTACCAGTCTTTTCCAGTTTCCAGCCAGAGTCTGGACAGGGCACAGGCTTGAGACTTGAGGCATGGATCCAGGAAGTGATTCCGTCTACTTTTACCCTTGTAGGTGTTATAAGTAGCACCTGGTATGGTTCTTTCCAGCGGGGTTCCACGGATGACACCTGATGTCATCTTATGTAGATGAAGTCTCTTGATATTGATGTGGAGTCCCCTCGTCTGCAGGTTGGTAGGCAGTGGCCAGGTGTTTCAACAGGTATCGCTGAGTTCTTTCGAGAACTTTTAGTCTGTCAAGCAAGGGGGTGTGGAAGGGATCGTTCGGTCTTAGAGTTGGGGTTAGGTCCCTTACTGGAGGAGGGACACCATTGAGAATTTCATAGGGGGTGAGGTTACACAAAGAAACAGAGGGAGAATTTCTTGCATGAAACAGTGCATAAGGCTGGAGCATAGTCCAATCTTTTATGCTGGTCTCTAAGCTTAATTTCTTTAAGGTCTCTTTAATGGTTCTATTTATTTTTTACCTGTACTGCGCTCTGGGGTCTACAAGCACAATGTAACTTCCAATTAATTTCTAGGGTCCTGGCTAACCCCTGACTTACCTGGGCCATGAACGCCGGTCCATTATCAGAACCTATTACTTTAGGCCGGCCGTATCTTGGAAAATATCTTTCAGGATATTCTTGACCATCATTTGCACCGTTAATTTTTATTTTGTGGGAAAGGCTTAAATCCATCCTGAAAATGTATCTACAAAGACTAAGAGATATTTAAGTCCATACCATGCTGGCTTAATTTCAGTAAAGTCCACTTCTCAGAATTGTCCTGGTCTGGTTCCTCATAGGTACTTTCCTGCAGGAAGCTTGGAATGGTAAGCATTAACCAATTGACATATCTGACAGGCTTTTGTTACCCGTTCAGATATTTCCTTTCGCTGTGAGTTGGTTAATCGAAAACTCTGTTCTTGATCCTTCAGGAATGCCTGCAGTTTCTTTTAACCAAGGTGAGTGAGTTGATGTACATTTTTAAAATAGTGTAGGGCTTTCTGTAATTGAAGGCTGGGCTCAGTGAAGTTGAGGAATTCAATGTCAGTGTCCTTAGATGTTATCAAAAGCTTGCTGGTGCTCAAAGGGTCCATTGGAATTGGGCATCCTCATTTAACAGCGGGTATAAAGGAGAAGCTAAGAACACAAACCCAGGTATCCATACCTGCAAAAGCCAGCAGTCCCAAGAAACTCTCTTGAGTTGTCTCTTGTTAGATGGGGGTGGTATCTGCACAATGGTTTTTTTCTCGGCAGAGAGCCCTGAGAACAGCTTAATCAGACCTTATATACTTTTCTTGGAGTGGGCAGGGAGGGAAACTTATCGATGGGTCAGAGCAAGTGGGAGGTTTGGTACAAGTGGGTGAGGGAGTACAATCCTCAGTTTGGCAGTTGGGGACAGCACATTCTGGGAACAAAATTAGCAAACAGTTCTCCAGATTTCAACAGTGTTTTGTTAAGCATACAGAAAAACAGGAAGTGACAAGTGCCTATTTTATTAACCTTTCACCAAAGCGAAATAGAACGTGAGCTTGGATTACAAAAACAACCATGTCCAGGTTGCCTAATGCTCTCAAATGTCAATCCTATTGGTGACTACATATTTGTTTCTTCCAAAGATTATATATTCAACATCAACCATGTTGAAAATGTCTAATCCTATCACTCACTTTATACTTTGCCTGATTTCATGTCTCTATTGATATCTGCATTCTTGCATGTTTTCCCCCATTCATCATTGTGACTGACTCTTCACATGTGCTGATATTTTGTTCACTCTCTACCCAAACTTGATTGCTAAAGAACTTTTGGTCTAAATCCTATACTCACTCTTTTTCCTGAACCTACTGACTATCTTCCTAATCCTACCGACTATCCCTTTTAGACAGGAAGTTCTCTTCTACCTTCAATCATCCAAGGTACAAGGTCCTATGCCATTGTATATTGATTTATCTCGGACATCTGTGCAGAACCTAATTCAATGCTAAGTATCCCAATCAAGGGCCCTTCTGGACTTCAAATCTTACCTTGATTTCTGTTTTCATAATTATTTTGAAAATTTAATAAAATAGTGTTTGCCAAGGAACTGACTTCATTCAGTTCCTGAAGGAATTGACCTACCTCACTTCTTTGGTGATGGAACTCTCTTAACTTGGGTTCCAGGAAGACAGGAACACACAGCCAATCCCAGTCCCAGTACCAGTGGGCTGACTTGTTTGGATTTACCAAGGACAGAGTGTGTCTTTTTTGGTACCTACTGATGTGAGGATGGTCAGATGCGAGGAGAGCCTTCCCTGAGAAAGCATGTAGTGGTCAGCGCAGGCTCCTGACAACTTCACAGAGTTTGACAAAAAGACCAGATCTGAGACAGAACAGGCCACCTTGGGGGAACATAGTATGGCCCACCAGTCAGAGGAGACTCTGGATAGTCACAGACTTACTTGGGGGAAGGAGGTGCCTTTTTGAGTGTGGGTGTGAGTTTGTGGTTTTGTCTCATGTTCTGAGAATAGGTAGAAAAGGCGGTTTGCTTGGTTTGGAGTGGACTGTTTTTAGAAAGTCCTTTGACAAGGCGAGTGTTTCTGTGTCTGTGTATCCCACTGTGTCCGTGGTTGTAGACATTAGAAAAGAGAATGCATCAATGGATGTTTCCTGTCTAGTAGAAAGCTTCCCAGCATTCATCCTACCCATTATAGGAATGGACTGCCTTTTGTCTTATCGATGGGCAACACCTACTATCTTCCTAAGTTCCTGTTTTCTTCCTGAATTCTGGCCACTCGCCAGAATAGGCTCATGGTTTTGTTTCCAAAATATGTACCACTTCTAAATTCTGCGACATGGCCATGTAATTGATAGCTGAAGGGAATGGCAAGCATCTCAGAAAACTCAGATATCAGTGTGACCAGAAAAGTCTCAGTGGAGAAACCCTGCTTTTTGCCTTTTGCTTACATATTGTTCTGTTGCCCTGAATGTCAGGAAGGTCTTTGCCTCAGGCCACCACTTTGTGAAGCCTGAAAAAAACAGTTTTCAAATGGAAATGAATGGGCCTCACCAGTGGCCATGTGGCCACCCAGATCAATAACTTTGCTTAATTGCTTTGGAAAGGGATGTGTCTGAATCAGCCTCCTGGCCCTGTGTGAGGCAGTGGCTTAGATTCTCAGCACCTGATGAATCTAAAGAAAGATCCAATGTGTGCATCCAAAACCAAAATGGCAAAAAGATTAGTCATTGTGGATGAAGTCTCTTGCCTTCCTCTATTAGATTCCTGACCTCCATCAAGGGAGTATAGGGATTTTTTTGGTCAAATGAGTTCTTCCAATCCCTGCAGAGGTGCTTGTGTTTAATCATGACTCCAAATCAAATAAGGAATCAATACCTGACAGTCAGTAGGCCTCAAATTGTAGAAGAAGAGCAGTATTAATGGCAGAACTATGTGATCAATCCTGGTTCACTTCAAGGGTGTCCAGGCCACCCTGAGTTTAGGCAAATGAAGGGCAAGGGAGCTTATTTTGGATACTCTCTTGGGCTGTGCCATTTAAGGAAACCTCCAGGCAGAGGTTATGATGAGTGACTACATGGAAGAAGATGAGGACCATATAAGATTGTTTGGTTCTAATTGTGGTCACTTGTGTGGCTGTTGGAAGAGATGACTGGGTTCATCTGCGCTAGAACACTGGTTTGATTCTCCTCAGAGACTGAGCTCTGTAACTGACCTCAGAGTAGTAATTGCTTTGGAAATGAATATGACTTAATCAGCCTCTTGGCCCTGTTTGAGGCTGTGGCTTAGATTATCAGCACCAGATGGATCTAAAAAAAGATCCCATGTGTGCATCCAAAACCAAAATGGCCAAAATTGCAGTCATTGTTGATGAAGTCTCTCGCCTTTCTCTGTAAGGTTCTGAAAGAATAAAAGAAATTGAAATTGAAATGTAAAGAACCAGGTTTCCTAAAGTTTCCAAGCTGCACTCA
This sequence comes from Callospermophilus lateralis, assembly GCF_048772815.1. Lineage (NCBI taxonomy): Eukaryota > Metazoa > Chordata > Mammalia > Rodentia > Sciuridae > Callospermophilus > Callospermophilus lateralis. The sequence goes on from NW_027512426.1 coordinate 446,077, forward strand.
GCACCTGAATTTCCGGTGGCAGTTAAGACAATTTCCAGATCTGCACATTAGGTGTGTGTTGACATCTTCCCTGACCACCTAGGTACTTAACAACCCCTTCCCAGAAACCGTGCAGCTCACCACGTATACATCTCAGGGCTTCAACCAATCAGTTTAAATGTATACCCCTTCTTAGGGCTGATCAATCACCCCCTGCCCGACCTGTTCCCGCCAATGAATGTTCTAATCATGTTTTAGAGTTGTTATTTGATTTTCTCTTGGTATATGATGATTTGCTAAAGGAGGCTATGATGTATGTAAAGTCCCTGCCCTCTCTAAAGAATGTATATAAACTGTGCTCAAGTTGTTCTCGGGGCTCTTTGTTCTTTGCTCCTCTGAAGTGAGTCCTGAGCTCCAGCATGCTGGACCCCCAATAAACCCTTTAGAGTTGCATGAGAAAGCCTGTTGATGGTCTTTTCCTCCGATGTTCACCCCACCTTTTCATCTGGAGGCCCCAGGTGAGATATTTGGCGTGGCGGATGAAAGACCCCAAGGGACTTCTCTCAGGGTAAGTAAGGCGCCTCTTTCTGGTTTCGGGTTTCAGGTTAGGGCTTGGCAAAGTGGCTGTCGGTGAAGAGCATTAGCTCTCTCTGATAGTGGCTGACAGACGTGTCACAGAGCTGCAGGCCACGTCCCTGTGGGACACTCCAGGGGACGAGGGAAATCAAGGAATAGTAGTTTCCTCAACTCGGTTATATTTTGCTTCAGAATTCGGTTTGCCAGCCCATCAGGTTTTGCCGGCTACTCAATTTTGTTCATTGTCCTGAACTCATGTTGAGTTTATTGTCTGTCTTTATTGTCTAACACATCAGGTTTTGCCAGTTACTCAGTTCTAATCTTTGTCGTGGACACACGTTAAACGTTTACTGTTTGTCTTTGTCTGTGTTGCGATTGTGTCTTCACTGTCTCTCTTTGAGTAACTCCCATTATGGGACAAATCACTTCCACGGTTCTGTCCCTGACCATTGATCATTGGACTGATGTCCGCTCAAGGGCCCAGAATCTTTATTTTTCAGTAAAATGCCGGACCTGGCAGACTCTCTGTGCTTCAGAATGGCCCATTCTCAAAGTCGGGTGGCCCCCAGAAGGATCCTTCCGCTTCCCTCTAATCCGAAAATCAGAGATATTGTCTTTCAGCCGGGACCACGTGGCCACCCAGATCAATAGCCATATACCCCTTCCCCAGGATCCTATCATTCAAACCTTCCGCTCCCCCCGCTTCCCTCCATTCTCCCTGAGTCACAAGACTGGACACTCCTCCCCCTCCTTATCCTCTACCCTGGCTCCCCAACACCGAACACGTTCCAGATGATCCTCCTGCCGCTGACACAGCCTCTCCGCCACTAGAGGCAATTGCGCCAGTCCCAAGCCCTCCAGGGGACTTCGCAGCAGCAGCAGCAGCAGCCCCTCCTCCTCTGGTGGAAGCTGGGCCATCTAAAGGAACCCGCCAGTGACAGATAATAAAAAACTCAGAAACCCCTGTGATGCTCCCTCTCCATCCCTATGGGCCGATGAACCGACCAAACTGGGACCCAAACACCATTGAAGTTAGGTAGCATCTGTCCACTTATCACCGGCCTCTAATAGCGGGTCTCTGAGTGGCCGCCAGAAGGCCGACTAATTTGGCCATGGTAAGAGAGATTATCCAAAGGCCTAATGAGTCTCCCTCTATGATTTTGGAGAGAATTATGGAAGCATTTAGAAAATATACTCCTTTTGATTCTCAGACAGAGTATGAAAAGACATCTGTTGCAATGGCCTTTATCCAGCAGGCTGCCCTAGATATTAAGAAAAAGTTGCAACGTCTAGATGGATTACAAGATATGACCTTAAGAGATTTAGTCAGAGAAGCTGAGAAAATATATTATAAGAAAGAAACTGAGGAGGAATGGGAACAGAGGAGACAGAAGGAAAGGGAACAAAAGGAGGATGAAAGGAGCAAAAGGCAGACTAAAGCACTGGCTAAGGTTCTGGTCAGAGCAGTAAATAGGCCAGAAGTTAAAAAGCACGGAGATAGGAAGGGATACATGGGCCCATGCCAAAGGCTGTCCCTGGCCTCAGGTCAATGTGCCTACTGTAAAGAAAAAGGACACTGGGCCAAAGAGTGCCCCCAAAAAAAGCAGAGATGCCAGACCGCCGTGCTGACTCTAGAACAGGACTAGGGAAGTCGGGACTCGGATCTCCTCCGCAAGCTCAGGGTAACATTTTAAGTGGAGGAAACCCCATTGAACTTTGAAGTGAAAACAGGACCAGTATACTCAACCTTTAAGACCCCACTGGGCCCCCTATCAAATAAATGGTCGCTTGTTCAAGGGGCTAATGACAGTAGATAATGAGCTTGGACAACTAAGAGGACAATGGACCTAGGAAATGGAAAAGTCCACCACCTTTTCTAGTAATCCCAGAATGCCAGGCCCGTTGATGGGCAGGGATCTGCTTACAAAACTCGGGGCTAGAATAACCTTTAACCCTGATGGTCCCCAAGTGGTGTTTCTAAACGCTTCAGTAAAAACTCCCATAGTCACGGCTTTGACTATGTCCGTAGAAGATGAACATCAACTCTTCGCGCGCCCTAGAACTGATCAAACAGGAAAACTATCCCAGAAATTGATAAAAGATTATCCTAATGCCTGGGCAGAAACTGCTGGGTTAGGTCTAGCCATAAAAAAACCTCCAATAGTAGTAGAATTAAAAGCCTCTACCTCTCCAATCAGTGTTAAACAATATCCTCTAATCAAAGAAGCTAAGGATGGGATAAGGCCCAATATTCAGAAATACCTGGCTCTTGGTGTCCTAAGACCCTGTCAATCGGCCTAGAATACCCCCCTGCTACCAGTAAGAAAGCCAGTAACTGGGGACTACCGTCCTGTTCAAGACCTAAAAGAGATCAAAAACAGACTGCAGGACATTCACCCCACGGTACCCAATCCACATAATTTGCTTAGCACTCTGAATCCGGAGAGGTAATGGTACACTATGCTGGACTTAAAAGATGCTTACTTCTGCTTGCCACTACATAAGGACAGTCAGTTGCTGTTTGCTTTCGAGTGGATAGACCCAGAAACAGGAACATCTGGCCAACAAACCTGGATTAGACTCCCACAGGGGTTCAAAAACTTCCCCACTTGAACTCTGGTGTGATTTCCCTTAGAAAATGAGTTCTGGTAATGAACTCAGAGAAGTATTGCCATATATTTTGTTGGGATTTTAGGAGGCCATGCATGAGAGTCGCCCTTGGAAACTGAGATCTAGGCCCAGTGTGGCTTTCCACAGAGCACTGGGTATCTCAGCCAGAATATCACATGATTTTATTCTGAAAGACTTGGCAGCCATAGTTGAGATTCAAAACACACATAGACTTCACATTGTAGACCTCAATGGACCTAGCTTCATGTGACCTTTTGGGCACTCTTTGGGACGCCTTGCCTGTGAGAGTTATCCACAGCTTTCATTGAAATGAGCTTCCTCAAAATTTAATGGTGTGGTGGGTCAGGGTCTGCAGGAGAATACATCAACCAGGCTTCTATCTCACATAGCTTGCCCCCTTGACCATTGCAACCTGATTCTGAACATTGCCCTGAAACCTCTCCATATAACAAGATGCTTTTATATGAAGAGATCAAACATATAAGGGATTACGGGCTGCAGCACGTCAGTCACAAGCCATTTGGAAGCAATGGCAGATCCACATGGCCCCACCACAAATGTTTTATCACAAACCTGCACACCACAGCTCGTGCCCTCAATTGAGCAGTCTACAACTTACTGGCATCTCTGTTCTACACCATTTTCATGAAACCCAGTAAATCAAGGCATTATCTGGTACACTCATGATCAGCAACAGGGCATACAAAGGTTCTCCAGTGCCACCTGGTCATTAGAATTTCAAAAATTTCATGGTATTTATCTATCCATTTTTCAAGGTTGAAGTTGGAAGCACTGTATGTTTCAATTTATTCAGGAACCATTAAATGGTGAGGAACCTCATTTCAGTGAAATCTCTGGAGGACACTCACATGAATGTCTTCCCAAAGAGTAGCCAAAAGGTCAAATGAAGCCAGGCCCATTGAGGTCTACAATGTGAGGTCTATGTGTCTTTTGACTCTCAACTATGACTGCCAAGTCTTTCAGAATAAAATCATGTGATGTCCTAGCTGAGATACCTAGTGCTCTGTGGAAAGCCACCCTGGGCCTAGATCTCAGTTTCCAAGGGCGACTCTCATGCGTGGCCTCCTTAAAATCATAACACAGTTCATGGCAATACTTCTCTGAGGTCAGTTCCAGAACTCAGTCTCTAAGGGGAAACACACCAGAGTTCCAGCCCAGGTTTACCTACACCTCTCTTCCAACCCTCACACAAATGACCACAATTAAAACCAAAACACTCCCACATCACCCTCATCTTATACCATATAAACACTCATCTTAACTTCAAGCTGTAGGTTTCCATGAGGGATGCAGCCCAAAACAGTGTCCACAATAAGCTCCCTTGCCCTTCATTGGCCTAAGTCAGGGTGGCCTGGACACCCTTCATGTGAACCAGGAGTGATCAAATAGGTGTGCCGTTAATACTGCTCTGCTTCTCCAATTTGATGCCTTCTGACTGTGAGGTTTAGATTCTTAATGTGAATTGGAGCCCAGAGAAAACACAAGCACCTCTAGGCTAGCCTCTGCAGGGCATTGAAGAACTCATTTGACCCAAAGGATACGGATTCTCACTTGATGGAGGTAAGGAACCTTACAGTGAAAGGTGAGAGAGTTCATCCACAATAACTGCTTTTTTGGCCATTTTGGTTTTGGATGCACACATGGGATCTTTCTTTACATCCATCAGGTGCTGACAATGTAAGCCACAGCCTCACATAGGGCCAAGAGGCTGATTCAGACACACCCCTTTCCAAAGGAATTAAGCAGAGAGCCACAGGTGAGGCCTATTCATTTCCATTTGAAAAATATTTTCTTCAGGCTTCACAGAGGTGTTGCCTGAGGCATCAACCTTCCTGACTTACTGGGGAACAGAACAAAAGGTAAGCAAAAGGCCTAAAGCACGGTTTCTCCACTGAGACTTTACTGGTCACACTGATATCTGAGTTTTATAAGATGCTCGCCATTTCCTTCAGCTATCCAGTACATGTCCATGTCACAGAGCTTGGAGGTGGTACATATCTTGGACACCAAACCATGAGCCTATTCTTGAGAGTGGCCAGAATTTAGGAAGAAAACCGGAAGTATGGTCTATCTTGCATACATCCCCCTTAAGGACCTGATGACCATCTCTCCACCCAGACATTTCTCAGCTGGCTATAAGTCTTATCTATTGGGATATCCCTGATGAAGAGGATTACACTAAAATTCCATTAAATCCCTTCCATACATAGATAATGGAAACAAACATTATGTTTGTAGGGACACGTGAGCCACATGCAGGTTGGTTAGCCTAGATTACTATGTTTGCCTGGCGGACAGTGAAAGCCATAAACAGTCACAGCTGTGTGGGGGAAAGCCGACTTCTTCTGTAAGTCATGGGGATGTCAGCATACAGGGACTTCCAGATGGAACCCAAACTCCTCATCAAATTTTGTACACAATATTGGCATTATTACCAATTAGATAACCAAACCTGATGGCCCACAGAGGGGTCTCTAGATCCTCAAATTATGTGTGACCTTTTTAACTTCTACAAGTGCTCAAAAGGGTGAAAGGAGATTCCCCTATGTGGAGGCTTTTTCCCTCCTTTGCTCACATCCTGAACTATGCTTCTCCAATAGATGCTCACCCTCAGCCTTCTACTCCAGACTCTCTGCTGTCACTCCCACATCAGCAACTTGATTTCTCCCCTACAATAAATAGATCAAAAACCCAAACCTCCGCTGGATCTCAGACCACTGCCCCCTTCCTGAGGTAGCAGCTACTGAGGTACCCCTCCACTCACTCACTCCTCTCTTTTCTTGTCAGTGGCCGCACTGGGTCCCAACAGGTCCTCTTACCAGCTAAACAAAATCTCAAACCAGCTGAGGAGAACCCACATACCAGTATCCAAGATGTAATGAAAATGGCCTTTAATGTTGCTTTGTCATCACTGAAAACGGTTACTAAAAATTTAAAGTCCCTCACAGTCTTTTTGGTATACTCACTCCCGTTTCCCCCTCTGTTCTACATGTTCTACTGCTCATGTTTCTGTTGCTAGGAAAATCCCAAAACCCTTGCCCATTATTCTTTTACATCTCTCCTTCCTCATTCTCAGATCCAAGGAGCTGCTCTCAGCCCTGCTTCCCTGTCTTCCTCCTCTGTACCAGGCCCATGGAAAAGTCGAGCAGTATTAATGGCAGGCCTATTTGATCACTCTTGGTTCACAGGAATGGTGTCCAGGCCACACTGACTTTAGGCGAATGAGGGGGAAGGGAGCTTATTTTGGACACCAACTTGGGCTGCACCCTTCATGGTAACCTCCAGTCAGAGGTTATGATATGGAAGAAGATTTGGGCCATGTGGCAGTATTTTGGTTTTAATTTTGGTCATTTGTGTGGTGGTTGGAAGAGATGACTGGGTCCACCTGGGCTTGTTCTCTGGTGTGATTCCCCTTAGAGACTGAGTTCTGGAACTGACCTCAGAGAAGTATTGCCATGAATTGTGTTGGGATTTTAAGAGGCCACACATGAGAGTCGCCTTGGAAACTGAGATCTACGCCCAGGGTGGATTTGCACAGAGCACTGGGAATCTCAGCCAGTATATCATATGATTTTATTCTTAAGGACTTGGCAGCCATAGGTGAGAGTCAATACACACATGGAGCTCACATTGTAGACCTCAATGGGCCTGGATTCATGTGACCATTTGGGCACTCTTTGGGAAGCCTTGCCTGTGATAGTTCTGCAGAATTTTCATTGAAACGAGCTTCCTCACCATTTAATGGTTCCTGAATTAATTGAAACCCACAGAGCCTCCAACTGTATTATTGAAAAATGGCTAGATAAATACCACGGAATTTTTGAATTTCCCATGACCAGGTGGCACTGGAGAACCTGTAGATGTCCTGTTGCTAATCAAGAGTATACCAGACAGTGCCTTGACTGACTGGGTTTCATGAAAATGGTGTAGAACAGAGATTCCAGTAACTTGGAACCTGCTGAGTAGTAGGCCTAGAGCAGTGGTGTGCAGGTGTGTAATAAAACATCTGTGGCGGGGCCATGTGGATCTTCCATTGGCTTCTGAATGGCTTGTGACTGACATGGTGCAGCCAGGAGTCCCTTATATGTAAAGACATCTTGTTATATGGAGAAGTTTCAGGGAAATGTCCAGAATCAGGTGGCTATGGTCAAGGGGGCAATGTCTGTGGGATAGAAGCCTGTTGGTGCATTCTCCTGCAGACCCTGACCCACCACACGTGACAGAACTCCCTCCAGCACCGTGTCCCAGTTGAACTCCTTGTATTTTGTTAAACAAATAACAAACTCCCTATGCAGCAGCAAGAAAGACAATGAAAATTGGAGGATGACCAAAGGGCTTCACAGTCCACACGGGGAGACACTTTTCCCCAATGGCCATAGTTTAACTACAAAAATAGAACTCATCACTGATGCACCATGTTCATTGGAAAATAAGAAAACATGTCCTCCAGGTCACATAGATGCAGATCCAGCTCTGATGGTCTCACTACAAAGGAAGCTAAAGCTCCTGACAACAACATATATTTCAAGGACCCATCCTCAGAGGCAGTTACTCAAGAAGTCTTTAGGCCAGCAGAGCTCCATGTTTGTGGAGAGTTTACCCTGTCCCTTACTTTTTGAAACTCATCTACCACCTCCAAGTTTGTGAATTCCTGAGCATTTTCCATTCCAGATATGTATTCACAGATTTTCTAACACTTCCCCTCTCATTGTGTCTTACTTGGGCCCAAGGTAATGTTAAGGCTTTGTTCTGGATGAAAGTGAGAAGATGTTTGTGTAGCACATATTTGCATACTCATAGATTCATTTTCCTATTTTCCATTGAAATACAGAATCCCTGACATGAACATATACCCTACTAGACTCTGACTAATAATCCTAAAATGATGTAGAAAAATAACCCAAGCAGAATAGAAATACAAGCAGTTCAGAGGATGCATGCTGTATAGTTGGACTTGCCTTTTGCATGATAAACGGTAGGTGTTAAATATGTAGACAATTTTTAATTGAAATAGTTCTCCATGTGTTTTTAAAGTAAACAAATATGTGAATTCCTGTCTCCCTTGCTTTGTAGCCAATTCAACACATGTATTTTTATATGCACATTTATTCCTACATGGTATCACATGCACAATTTGTGAGGTGGCTGATGGAAGATACAACTTATGAGAAGAGATCACTCCTCCTAAACGCAGTTGGAACTGAAAATACAACCTATGGGTGAGCTTCCTAGTATTACAATATTATACATAAATCCATGTCCAGTAAAATGAATATTTTTGCATCTGTGGATGATATATATTTCATAATGAATTTCGATTTGCATGTATTTCTACCTTTTAATATCTGTGGGGTTCTTTGTATATATAGTGTGTGTGTGTGTGTGTGTGTGTGTGTATATATATATATATATATATATATATATATATATATTCCAGATTTTTCAAAATATGAAATATATATGTCTTATTTTACACTCCCTAAATTCACTCATATTCATGTATGTGGATTTATAATCAACTTTTCACAAGATTATTCTCAGAATTATTCATCCACCTGAAATACATATTTATTTTCTAGTACTGAAAACTAACTTCAGTGAATGGTGCATACAAATCCTAATTATTCTACAGTAACTGACCCTGTTTAACATCAATCCAAGTAGATTACTATGGGACATGATGTATGTTTTGACGTTCATTTTCATTCAAACCTGGTACATTACTATTTCTTCAGGTTATGCATATCATCGGATATGTATTTCATTCACAAGTTAGCAAAATTATTTGCATTTGTTTCACTTTCAATCACTTCCTATTCATAACACATGAATTCCTCTATGTTTGTTGACTGGTATTTTTAGGAGACTTCTTTCCAAACACAATATTTTCCAAATCCATAATCCAGTTTTGAAGCAAAACTCACACACCCTTCATGAGAAAACATAACTCTAATATTACCATTAGATGTATACCTCGTTGGAATGAATGATTGAATATCAATATAAGATTTCTTATATATTTTAAGATATCAATTCAATCCATTATTTAAAGTGGAACTAGTTATATTATTTATTCACTGTATGGTATTCATATATTATCTCTATATTCATAGACATGTGTACACCTCTCTGTACCCCCCAATACTAATTTATTCTTCTTCAAAATATGGCCCTCAGAAAAGGTGGAAGAAATACTCATGTCACCTGATCTACATATACATTTTATCAGAGTAATATTCTGGACACAAAATACAAAGTCACACTTATGATTGTACCAAAGCCTAAATGGAAAGTGAGAAAGGATTACTACAATCATCCATGTGATGTTGCCTAATGCTCTCAAATGTCAGTCCTATTGGTGAGTACATATTTGTTTCTTCCTAAGATTGTGTATTCAAACTCAACCCTGTTGAAAATGTCTAATCCTCTCACTGACTTTATACTTAGCCTGATTTCATAATGTCTCTATTGATATCTGCTTTCCTACATATTTTCCCTGTTCATCATTGTGACTGACTCTTAACTTGTGTTGACATTTACATTCACTGTCTAACCAAACCGTATTGCTAAAGAACTTTTTTTCCAAATTCTATATTCACTCTCTCTTCTAATCCTTCCGACTATCAGTTTTTGATGGATGTTCTCTTCTATATTCAATCATCCAAGTAAAGTCGTGCGAGCATCGGAGGAAGAGACTACCAAGAGAATACATCATGCAACAGCAAAGGTTTATTTGGGGTCCAACATGCTGGGGCTCAGAGCTCACTTAATTAGAGCAGAGAGCCCTGAGAAGAGCTTATGGAGAGTTTATATACTTTTCTTGGAGAGGGCAGAAAGGGAAGTTTATTGATGGTTCAGGGTGAGTGGGTGGTTTGCATTCAACCGGGTGAGGGAGTACAGTCTGCAGTTTGGACGTTGGGGACAGCACATTCTGGGACAAGATTAGGAAACATTTCTCAACATTTCAACAGTGTTTTGTTAAGTGTACAGAAAACAGGAAGTGACAAGTATATATTTTATTGACCTTTCATTCCCCACTTCTTCTGGCAACTTTTAATCATAAAAATGATCATTGGGGGATGTCACATTCTATGTTTTCTAGTGGGGTATTACCATAAGTTTAACTTGTCCAATTTGAGCTTGGAGAAAATAAATTACATGGTTGAGAAACAGGGTTTTATAGTTAGCAATAATATGAGGATTATTATGGACGGGCCAGAGTTGATAAAAACGTAGTTAACCAGGGGGACTGTGTAAACCAAGACTCAAACCACCATTTTTGGGCCTCTCTCTCTCCTTGACTCTCTTCAAGGCATCTTTTTAATTTACTCATAGATTATTTACAACTCCATTATGGTCGACATTAAAAAAACATTCTTCCCTCAATGCAGCACAAAGGCCCCCTTCTCTAGTGAAAAAGAGATCCAACCCTCTACTGTTCTGTAAAACAACTTCAGAGAGAAAGGTTAAAGATTCCTGCAAAGCTGTGATGGAGGTTACTAATATCTTTAAGTTTTTATATATTCCTGCTCCTAATTGGGTCATTCGTTGTGTCCCATGGACCACGGCAGTGGTTCCTCTGCCCAACCCTGAAGCAACTCCTATTTGCAATGGAATGGCTAAGGTGAGGGATATATGTTTTCAGAGGAACCGGATTGTATGCCCCCCTATTTGAACTTCAAATGAATCTGTGTCATGATAGAGCACTCTGGGAAACATCCGCACCATTACACATTTAATCACATCTGTTGACAATTTCATTAAAACACAAACAATGTTTAAGTATATAGAATTAAACTGTTGTAGGGACGGACAAGGCAAGGCACCAAAGATAGCACCAAAGACAGGGAAACAGTCTTATTTGGTTGCAACCAGATTCAGAGGGCATTGCTTCTGTTGTAATCAATTAATCCCATGAAACCTAAGTTTATGTAGTTTCAGAATTTTGTACCCAACATGAAAGGGAAGGGGCTCAGAAGTTCATAGTCTTCAGAAGTTCACAAAAGGCAGTTTTTGTTTCTGTTTTTTCCTTAGGTCTGGGCAAGTTAAATTTTCAAGAACACCTGGGAGGGGGAGAGCTTTTTCTTCCCTTTCTTTTTTCCCCCTGCCAGCTTTTTCCATGGAGCCCAGTTTGTAACTTCTTTATCTTAGAAATGTAGCAATGTCTGTGAAGCCTCAGCTCAAGGCCAGGAGCCTTGTTCACATATTTTGTGAAAAACTAGTGAGGGTGTGTCTAGCTCAGGAGTGCTGATTTTTTAGCCAGTTGCCAAGTAGACCAGGTCAACACAAAAAGAGAAAGTTTATGTACACTGAAGTCTTTTATAGCGACTCTTTTCCTGAAAGTCCCATAGGCAGCCATGGTGAAGACTTCTGGAGAAGGTCAGACTGTGAGGTGGAGATTCTTTATGTGAATTGGAGTCATGAGAATACCCAAGCATAAATGGGCTAGCCTCTTCCGGGATTTGAAGAACCCATTTGACCCAAAGGGTCCCTATTCTCACTTGATGGAGGTCAGGAATTTTTCTGAAGAAGGCTAAGACTTCATCCACAATGACAGCAATTTCGGCCATTTTGGTTTTGGATGCACACTTTGGATCTTTCTTCAGATCCATCAAGTGCTGAGAATCTAAGCCACAGCCTCACACAGGGCCAAGAGGCTGATTCAGACACATCCCTTTCCAAAGCAATTAAGCATAGAGACAAAGGTGATGCCCACTCATTTCCATTTGAAAAGTGTTTCTTCATGGTTCACAAAGGGTGTGCCTGAGGCAAGAGACTTTCCTGACATTCAGGTCAACATATCAGTAGGTAAGCAAAAGGCCCAAAGCAGGGTTTCTCCCTGAGACTTGTGTGGTCACACTGATATCTGAGTTTTCTGACATGCTGGCCATTCCCTTCAGCTATCCAGTACATGGCCATGTCACAGAGCTTGGAGGTGGTACACATCTTGGACACAATACCATGAGCCTATTTTGGAGAGTGGCTAGAATTTATGAAGAAAACCAGAACATAGAAAGATAGCAGGTGTTGCCCAAAGATAAGGCAAGCTGCAGTCCATTTATAAATTACGCAGGATGAATGCTGGGAAGTGTTCTACAAGACAGTACACATTCATTGAAGCATTTCCTTTTCTAATATCTACAACCACAGACACAGTGGGATATTCAGACATAGAAAGACTCGCCTTGCCAAAGGACTTACTAGAAACAGTTGACTCTAAACCAAACAAACCGCCTTTCCTATCCTCAGAACATGAGACAAAACCACAAAACCACATCCACACCCACAAAGGCACCTCCTTTCCCCAAGTAGGTCTGTGACTAGGCGCAGTGTCCTCAGACTGGTGGGCCATACTATGTTCCCCTGAAATGGACTGTCCTGTCTCAGTTCTGGTCTCCTTGGCCAACTGTGTGAAGTTGTCAGGAGCCAGTATTGAGCCACTAACTGCTTTCTCAAGAAATCCCCTCTTCTGAGCTATCCTGGCATTTGGCCATTCTCACATCGGTAGGTGCCAAGAAAGACTGACTCTGTTCTTGGTAAATCCAAACAAGTGAGAACACTGGTACTGGGACTGGAACTGTCTCTGTGTTCCTGGCTTCCTGGATTCCACGTTCAGAGATTTCTATCACCAAGGGAGTGAGGTGAAGTCACTTCCTTCAGAAACTGAATGAGGACACACTGCCTTGGCAACCAATTTGTCCTAACAGTTGCTTCCAGAGTCCCATGGAGGCTGCCCATATTTCCTGTGACACTTTCACAAGTTAGAATGATATATTAACCATAGGCACCCAAATAGAGCTCTCCACACAGGCCTGATTTGGCCCATCTTCTTTACATTAAGAAGAGAGAGGCAGATTCAGACACAACTCTTCATCCTGACCAAGTTTTTTGCCATGGAAGAAGACTTTTGCTCACTCAGGTCCTTCATCGCTGACTATATCTTGTGCAGAGATCATTTCTGCATGGACTTTTGAGGTTCTCAGCAAGTCAAAGATCCCATACATTCCTGTATTGTAAGATGTATTGTAAGACCAACCCTGTTCATGCTCTTCTGTAAAGTTAGGTTGAGGGAACAGTGTATGGTTTGGATTAATAACATTTTCAATTTGGGTTAGGAATCATTCTACTGGATGAAAAATGGTATTGGGAACTGCGATATGTATAAGACTATAGAGGTGAAATATATGTATGAAAACATAAATCCAAGTATTATTTGATGCCCAGAGGGCATTGGGCCCTTGATTGGGATACTTAGCTTTGAATTATGTTCTGCACAGATGTCTCAGATAAATCCATATACAATGGCATAGGACCATGTACCATGGTCCTATATACAAATAGGTCCATATATACACTCATCATAAACTCTGGCTGGAGTTTTCGATGAGGGGCGCAGCCCTAGACAGTGTACAAAATAAGCTACCTTGCCCCTCATTTGCCTGATGTCAGGGTGGAATGGGCACCCTTCCTGTGAACCAGGAGTGATCAAATAGGCCTACCGTTAATAATACTCTTCTTCTTCAATTTGAGGCGTTCGGATTGTGGTGTTTAGATTCTTTATGTGAATTGGAGTGATGATAAAAGCCAAGCACCTATGGGCTAGCCTCTGCAGGGCTTTGAAAAACTCATTTGACCCAATGTATCCCTATTCTCTCTTGATGGAGGTCAGAAACCTTACTGAAGAAGGCTAGAGACTTCATCCACAATGACAGCAATTTTGGCCATTTTGGTTTTGGATGCACACATGGGATCTTTCTTTAGATCCATCAGGTGCTGAGAATCTAACCCACTGCCTCACACAGGACCAAGAGGCTGATTCAGACACATCCCTTTCCAAAGCAATTAAGCAAAGAGCCACAGGTGATGCCCATTTATTTCCATTTGAAAACTGTTTTCTTTAGGCTTCAAAAAAGTTTGGCCTGAAGAAAAGACCTTCCTGACATTCAGGGAAACGGAACTATATGTAAGCAAAAGGCCCAAAGCAGGGTTTCTCAACTGAGTCATTTCTGGTCACACTGATATCTGAGTTTTCTGACATGCTGGCCGTTCCCTTCAGCTATCCAGAACATGGCCATGTCACTGAGCTTGGAGGTGGTACAAAAGCATGAGCCTATTCTGGAGATTGGCCAGAATTCAGGAAGAAAACAGGAACTTAGGAACATATTAGGTGTTGCTCATCCCTAAGGCAAGCCACAGTCCATTCATAAATTGGGCAGGATGAATGCTGGGAAGCATTCTACTAAACAGGGCACATCCATTGATGCATTCTCTTTTCTACTGTCTACATCAATGGACACAATGGGATACACAGACATGGAAAAACTCACCTTTTCAAATGACTTACTAGATCAGCCCACTCCAAAACAAACAAACCTCCTTTTCTAATTATTCTCAGAACATGAGAAAAAACTACAAACTCACACCCACACCCACAAAGGCATCTCCTTCCCCAAAGTAGGTCTGTGACTGTCCAGAATGTCCTCTGACTGGTGAGCCATACAATGTTACCCCAAAATGGCCTGTCCTGTCTCAGATCTGATCTCGTTGGCCAACTCTGTCAGGATCCAGCAGTGAGCCACATCCTGCTTTCTCAGGAAAGGTCCCTTTTCAGAGCTCTCCTGGCTTTTAGCCATCCTCACATCAGTAGGTACCAAGAAAGACTGACTCTGTCGTTGGTAAATCCAAATAAGTGAGCCCACGTGGACTGGGACTGGGACTTGCTCTGTTTGCTTGGCTTCCAGGATCCCATGTTCAGAGAGTTCCATCACCAAGGAAGTTAGGTAGGTTACTTCCATCAGGAACTGTATTAGGTCACTGCCTTGGCAACCACTTTGCCCTAACAGTTGCTTCCAAGGTTCGCATGAAATGGAGGCTGCCCCTACTTCCTGTGACACTTTCACAAGTTAGAATGGTATATCAACCATTGTCCCCCAGGAACAGCTCTCTACACAGACCTGGTTTAGTCCATCTTCTCTACAATAAAAAGATAGATGTTGATTCAGACATATCCCTTCATCCTGACCAGGTTGTTTGCCTTGAAAGATGACTTTTTCTCTCTCGGGTCCTTCCCAGCAGCCTACATCTTCTACAGGGATAAATTCTGCATGGAACTTTGAGGTTCTCAGTAGATGGAATATGCCCTCCATTCCTGTATTATAAGACCAACTCTGTACCTCCTCTTCTGTAAAGTTAGATTGAGGAAAGAGTATATGGTTAGGGTTAATAACATGTACAATTTGGGTTAGGAATCATTCTTCGGGATGAATAATGTTATTCTGACCTGTGATATTTATTAGAATATATAGGTGAAATATAAGTAGGTAAACAGAAATCTAGGTAAGCTTTGGAGACCAGAAGGGCATGGGGCCCTTGATTGGGATACTTAGCTTTGAATTATGTTCTGCAAAAATGTCTCCAATAAATCCATATACAATGGCATAGGTCCTTGTACCTTGGATGATTGAATGTAGAAGAGAACATCCAGTAAAAAAGAGATAGTCAATATGATTAGGAAGATACTCAATAGGTTTAGAAAGAAGAATGAGGATAGAATTTGTACCAAAAGTTCTTTAGCAATAGGGTTTCAGTTAGAGAGTGAATGTAAATGTTAGCACATGTGAAGAATCTGTCACAATGTTGAACTGGGGAAAATATGTAGGAAAGCAGATATCAATAGAGATTTTAGGATATCAGGCCAATTTTAAAGTGAGTGATAGGATTAGACATTTTCAACAGCCTTGAGGTTGAATATATAATCTTAGGAAGAAAGAAATATGTAGTCACCAATAGGATTGACATTTGAGAGCAATAGATGTTTTTCATAATCCATGCTCACTTTCCATTTAGGCTTTGGTAAAAACATAAGTTTGATCTTTGTAGTTTTGTCCAGAATATTACTGTGATAAAATGTATATGTAGATCAGGTGACATGAGTATTTCTTCCACCATTTCTGGGTGCAATATTTTGAAGACATATAAATTAGTATTGGGGATACAAAGAGGTGTACGTTTGTCTATCAATATAGAGATAATGCATGAATAGACCATACTGTGAATAAATAATATAAGTACTTCCAACTTTAAATAAAGGATTGAATTGATATCTGAAAATATACAGGAAATCTTATATTGATATACAATCATTCATTCCAACCCGTTATACATCTAATGGTAATATTAGGGTAATGGTTTATCATGAAGAGTGTGTGAGTTTTGCTTCAAAATGATTAGAGAAATCGAAAATAATGTCTTTGGAAAGAAGTCTCATGAAAAGTCCAGCCAGGAAACCTGGAGGAATACATGTGTTCTGAAGCAGGAAGTGATTGATAGAGAGACAAATGCCTATAAATTTGTGAACTTGTGGATAAATATATATCCTATTATGTGCATAAACTGAAGAAATAGTAATGTACCAGTGTTGAATAAAAATGAACGTCAAAATAAACATTTTGTATCATAGGAATCTACTTACATTGATGTTAAACTGGGTAAGTTACTGTAGAAATATTAGGATTTGTATGCACCATTCACCGAAGTTAGTTTTCAGTACTAGGAAAAAAATATGTATTTCAGGTGGATGCATATTTCTGATAATAATCATGTAAAAGTTGATTGTAAATCCAAATACATGAACATGAATGAATTTAGGGAGTGTATAATAAGACACATATAGTTCATATTTTGAAATATCTGGAGATTATATATATATATATATATATATATATATATATATATATATATATATATATACAAAACACCCACACAGACATTAAAAAGTAGCAATATATATGCCAATTGAAATTCATCATTAAATATATATCATCCACAGACCCAAGCTATTTATTTTACTAAACATAGATTTATTTATAATTTTGTTAAACTAGGAACCTCACCCATAGATTGAATTTTCAGTTCCAACTTTGTTTAGGAGGAGTGATCTCTTCTCACAATTTGTATCTGGCAAGTCAGCTACCTCACAAGAATGTACGTGTGATAATAGGTAGGATTCTGTATGTGCATGCAAAAATACATGTGCTGAATAGGCTATAGAGAAAGCAAGACAGGAATTCACATATTTGTTAACTTTAAAAACACATGGTGAACTATTTCAATTAAAAATTGACTAGATTTATAACACCAACCCTTTATCATGCAAAATGAAAGTCCAACTATACACCATGCCTCCTCTGAACTGCTTGTATTTCTATTCTGTTTGGGTTATGTTTCTCCATCATATTAGGATTAGTAGTCAGAGTCTAGTAGGGTATGGGTTAGTGTCAGGGTTTCAGTATTTTGAATGGAAAATTAGATAAGGAATCCAATGTGTATGCAAATATGTGCTATACAAAAATCTTCCCACTCTCATCCAGAACGATGACTTGACATTGCCTTCCCCCCAAGTAAGACACAATTAGAGGAGAAGAGTTAGAAAATCTGTGAATACATATCTGGAAAATCCTCAGGAGTTTACAAACTTGGAGGTGGAAGAGGAGTTTCCAAAAGTAAGGGACAGGGTTGATAGACCCAACCTGATCTTTTATTAAAATTGGGAGCCATCTTGCCACAAAACGATGAAAAGCTAATTTTGGGTTTACTATAAATTACTGCAATTTCTGAACCCATTTGGAATGTCTGCCCGTGCCTTTAACTCACCCATGCCTATCTCTCTGACCTGATAGCAGCCCTCTCTGAAAGTTTAGTGACACATCATAATTTTTGGCCTTCCCTGGCCAGACAACGACTCTCTCTGAGGTCTAATGGTCATCATTATTTCTGATGTTGGGGCCAGCAAAAAAAAAAAAAAGAAAAGTAAACTACATTTAGTGTGATGCTTGTCAAAGTTCTGTTATCTGTAATCCCCCTTTTGTGTAACTTTCTGGGCTATATAGCTGGGCTGTAGGAAAGGTGGGGTTGCTGTCTTGTTCCCGCCGTTTTGTGAGGGAGAGGCAGGCCGCCGGCCGGTTGAAATAATAAATTTGGCTTAATTTGATTTTAATTGGAGTCAGTGGTCTTTACTTTCATCCTGGTCTAACATTTTGCAGTTCCGCAGCAAGATGACCCTGCCAGTACAGATCACAAGACCAGACTGTTGGAAATTCTGAAGCTGGCCTTCCCTCCAGGGCCAACGGCTACAGAGCCACTCTAGGGGATGCGCAACTTGAGATGTTTCAACGACTTGGAGTGAGACTTTGGTCCAGGGAGCACTGCAATGAACCACTGGACTATAACTATTAGCAAGCACCTGGTGGAGGAGGCCTCCATAGGTAAGTGGCACCTTTATAACATCTGATATCTGGTTAAGGGAGATCTCTTCTGATGACAGAGAGGAGGCCTGGGGAGGCTCACATATACTCCTGTCCGGGACTGTAACGAGAATCATGCTGTCCTTTGTTCTGTTATGTAGGGAATTCTTCTGGATGGGTAGAGAGGTGTGGATGGGCATGCACGCGGTCCTACCCAGGAGCTTTAGCAAGACATTGCAATGCTCCTCTGCTTTTTTTTTTTTTTTTTGGTGCCTGGTTTCTCGTTTTTTTTTTTTCTGTTTTGTTCTGTGTTCTATATGTTTTTTGTTTGTTTGTTTTTGTGCGTTTTGTTGTGTGATTTCTGTGGTAAAAACTTAAAGATATTGGACGTGAAAATGGGTAATAACGCAAGTAAGCGTGACACCTTTTTGGACTGTGTTTTAAGGAACTGCGATGAACTTTACCTCCCTTTGTTAAGCAGGATAAGAGAAGCCCCTAGCTGGCTGCCTGGAGCACACCCACTGCACAAGGCAATGCCTGCTGCAGAGCTAAAAACTGAGTATCTCACAGGTTAAGAAGTGAAACTCCTTTAAAACCACTTGTACCTTCAGATCAAAAGAGTCACAACCTTTGGGCAGAGTCCCCTGTGTTTCTCCTTTGTTAGCAAAGCAATAAACCTCCCTTTTTCTTTTTCTCAAAAACCCTGTCCTCATTTTAAATTGGCATTAATTGGCTTCAAGGTCAGGAACTGAAGTTTAAGTTTCAAATTTTGATAAACCACACCACACCCGCCCCGGAACTTTTTGAGAGCTGACTACTGATATGTTAGGAGATGGAGCATGGTTGGGGTGGAACCGAACCAGAGGAGCTAATCCTGTAAGTTAAAGGAGGGACCGAGGGACTTCCAGCAGCTGCCAAAGCCCTGTTACTTCAGGGAATTCCCTCCTTCCTTCCCTGCACTGTAAGCATTATGTAACGTCTGTCTTCTTAAAAAAGAGAAAAAGAAAAACGGGATACTAAATTCAGTAAAGTCACCATGGAGACCCTTGATTTTACATTTCAGGTTGCCCCTCTGTAAAAACATGTGGTCCCCTTGTGGGGACTTCTATGGTGCCACTGGTGTAGGAGATTTTTCTCTTATCTGCTCTGTTTTAAAGGCTTCTGTCTGTCGGCCATAGTCTGGAGCTCCCTTCTGTCTGTCTTGTGTCTTTGTTTCTGGCCCTTTAAGACATGTGCAATAATGTGTTGATATTTTAAATTGTTTCTTGGGAATGATCTTAGCTGAATGTGTGTCTAAATGATGATGTTTTATTGTAACAATCTGGTATCTGAATGGATTTTTGAAGCATTGCACAATCTTGCAGGTAAAAGTCGGGTTTAGGTAATTGTTTAGTTTATGATTTCAGATAATTTATGCCAGAGAACTTAAATACTTAGGATGGAAAACTAAAGAACTCTCCTTCCAAGTTGGCAAGTAACTTCCCAATCATTCAGTCTTTTATTTCACCTATTTTGAATTGGGTAGCCTGGGAAAATGTCACTGTGCGTACCAGTGCATTAATTTGGACAAAGATAGTAAATCATTTTATGGTATCTGTTGACAATACAAGATGTAAAGATATAAAATTTTGTGAATTGTATCTTAAACTTGTTTCATAATTTTCAACATCCTAACCTGAAAATTATGGTTAAAATGCCTTAGGCCTGTTGTGTCTGCTATGAATAGCAGTTTTTTCCTGCTCCTTCCTGACCTCAGCCAGGACTTATTTTGAAATGCAAATAAAAGAATCCTGCAAGCTCAGTAGGAGACTGATCTGAGGCCTAAGCAGAAAAAAAAGGCAAATTGTATGGTTTTTACTAATTACTGTCCAGTCGTTTTTTTTAGGACTCTTATTTTTTTCCTTAGATACTTTATTTAGTTTTTTTAGCTCATGATTTTGATCCTACAGACCTAAGTTAATGTTTTCCTGATCAGTTCTATCTTTGACCAACTGTGGAGTTTTTGAAACATTGCAATGCAGATTTCATCTGCGAAAAGCTATAAGGCCTTTACTATTTTTATGTGTGCACAACTTCTGTTATGTGTTGTATGTCTATATATACATATATCCATATATCAAACATATGATACAAAAATTTACATATATAAAGAACGCTCATAAAAACAATTTTAAAAAGTGGATCCAAGGATCCTTAATTCACGTTATTTAAATGGTTCAGTTTAAATTGGATAAACAGATAAAAATAAATGTCTTTAAATTTAAGCTTACAAGTTTTTCTAGGTGTTCAGATATCTAATGAAATATTAATGTCTACAAAATATCTAATATGACTTGGTTGTAGAACTTTTCCTTCAACAAAAAAAAATGGTTTACAATCTTCAATACATTTGTCTAATATTTTGATAAATAAGTAAATTAAATTTCATATGAGATTACTCATTCATGAGTACTTTTGTTAGATATCTCATTGATTAACTAAGGTCTGTACAAGTTTGTACTAAATTCTGTATAAGATTGTAAAAATCAGTCATGTGTTAAAGAGACAAAAATTTCTTAAAACATAAGTTTACCCATAACATTGTGTTTATTAAGTTTTATTTTTTCTAGAGCTAGCAACCATAAAAATTAAACAACTGATTAAATAAGAACTGTTATTTTAGAGAACTGTACTGCCATTACTTTAAAAGCTAAACTTGGTTAATGTGGAAACATCAATGTAATTATGATGCTATTAATGTGCTCATATCTTACATGTACAAGTCTGTAAGGTAGAAACTTAAAAGAGCATTATATCATGCTGGCGTTCTTAAGTTGTATGGTAAAAATATATATTGGGAATTTATTTATCTGTTATCATAAAGATAAGTAAAGTTTTATGTTACTTTTTACATTTGGGAACAATTTAAATGTATTTTTAAGTTAATGAGAGTCTAATCTATGTAAAGGTTAAAAACTTTCAGCCTTTCTTTAATTCATGTTTTAAATGTGATATCATACGGTGTTAGCTAATGTTCATGTGACCTAAAGAAATTTATGTAAACTTTGTAAAATGATATTTAAAAAAAAAGATCAGCTTTAGAACTAAAATCCTTAAGATTTATAAAGAGACCTGCCTTACCTGAGATAAGGCTCTGTGTCCCATCTTACTACATGTGAGAATGACTATGAAAACAGTAGGTTAGATTATGTTTCATTTAAAGTTTTGTTCAAAAGTTGTTTTTTTTTTTTTCTGTCAAGATTACTAGGATCTGTAACAGGGGATATAATTTATAACTAAGCAAAAAATTCAGGGTAGCTATTATGCAAACTAAGTATATGTACTCTTGTTAAAAAATTTTATTTTATAATTTCCTTATAAGTGATCCAAAGATTCTCTGTTAGTGTTTTACAGAATTGTTGCTTTAAGAACACAACATGGGTTAATTTAAGATAATAAGTCATCACCTACAAGACAAACAGAATAACACAGATCCCAATTAATAAAAAGATAAATAATTATAAAGTTATAGACATTAAAGCCCAGTACTCTTAACATAAGGCAGTTAAAATTTATTTGCTGGATATTTAAGATTAGGATTTAAAATTAAAGTTAAATGAAAAGGGACAAGAAAACTAATATTTGTCTCTTGCCCTCTGAGTCAGTCTGAATTCAGGGAACAGGGGACTTCTCTAAAGAGCTTTTTAACTCTGGGCCATATAACCTCCCCATCAGGGGGATTAATGAGACCACTGGAGAACAGAAAGCCAATCAGTGCATTTGCTAAGAAGAGGAGAGTCATCAGAGAAGGGAGACATCCCTGATGCTGCCGAGGGAAGCCACATGGTCAAGGAAGACCTGGACCCACCTAGCCCAAAAGGCACTAGCAGAACTGAGAAGCTGCTCTCAAGTCTCCCCAGGAATGGCAACCATAAAAGCTCAGCTGACTGTTACCAATAGATAGAAACAAAAGTCAGTTTGACTGCTTCATCTTAAACACTTAGCAAAGACAGTTGAAAGCAGAATACAGCCATTCCTGGACATTTTAAATAATAATAATAATAATAATAATAATAATAATAATAATAATAATATTTTAATGTATACACTTTATATTAGCCTCCCAAAATAAGTAAGACTGGAGGTTACAAAGAAGTATTCTCAGACAGGAATGCCTGATAACTATAAAAAGACATAATCAAGAGGAGCTGCCAGAGGCAGAAGTTTTTAGTTTAAGTCCTCAGATATTTCTAACCTACACGGTTAGGCTTGGTGTTGGCTAGTATGATTATCCAGCACTGAGTAACAGAATTAAAGGTTTTTCTATTAGACACAGAGGTCATTCTAGTAAACTGATTTTGCAAGATCAGATGACATTAAATTATTAAACTGTATCTTATTGGGAGGGACAACTGTAACACTAAATGTTAAGTATTAAGTTGACAGTCCTGATAACTGGGGATATTAAAGACTGGTGAGGGAACTTCTGTACAGTGACATGTTCTAGCTGCTGCAACATTTATTCAGTACTCATGTTTTTTGTTTCTCTCATAGAAGAACCCATCCCCAGATGACTTTACAACCTGTTCTTCCCCAATGAGACTTCAAACCGAACTGACCTCTAAAAGGCAACTCATGTCCCTCATGCTGTTCCCCCTCACGTCACCCTCTCTCAGCTCAGAAGAAGCCAAAATGAGTAATGCCTCTCCTCTTACAACAGTGGAGCCAAAAGTAAATAGACTATCAATATACGTAATTAATTAAGTCAGGTAAAATCACGGAGACCGGTTTTGGGTGATTTGAAAAAATAGGGAGACTGTTGCATCAGAGAATAAAATTCCCTCAGTGCTCTTCACCTACCGTATGAAAGATATGAAAGGGACACATTAGAAAAGGGGGGAATGATAGACCCAACCTGATCTTTTATTAAAGTTTGGAGCCATCTTGCCACAAAGCCAAGAAAGGATAATTTTTCTTAACTATTAATTACAGCAAATTTCGAACCTGTTTGGAATGCCTGCCCGTGCCTTGAACTCACCCATGGCTGGCTCTCTGACCAGATAACAGCCCTCTCTGAAACTTTGTTGACACCTCATAAATATTGGCCTTCCCTGGTCAGATGACACTCTCTGAGGCTCTAATGGTCCCCATAAATTCTAATGTTTGTGTCAGCAAAAAAAAAAAAAAAAAAGTAAACTACCATTAGTGTGATGCTTGTCAGAGTTCTGTTATCCGTAACCCCCCTTTTGTGTAACTTTCTGGGCTATAAAGCTGGGCTGTAAGAAAGGTGGGGTTTCTCTCTTGTTTCCGCCATTTTGGGAAGGAGAGGCACCAGGGTGGTGGAAATAATAAGCTTGTTTTAATTTGATTTTAATTGGAGTCAATGGTGATTTCTTGCATCCTGGTCTAAAAGGTAAACATTCCACAAACATGGAGCTCTGCTGGCCTAAAGACTTTTTGAGAAACTGCCTCTGAGGATGGGCACTTGACATATATGTTGTTGTCAGGAGCTTTTGCTTCCATTCTAATGAAACCATCAAAGCTGGGTCTGCATCTATGTGACCTAGAGGACATTGTTTCTTATTTTCCAAAGAACATGAGGCAGAAGTGCTGACTTCTCTCTTTGTAAGTAAACTGTGGCCACTGAAAGCTAATTGTCTCCGCATGTGGATTGTGAAGCCATTAGGTCATCCTCCACTTTTCATGGACTTTCTTGCTGCTGCACTGGGAGTTTGGTATTTGCTTCACGAAATGCAAGGAATTCAACTGGGACACAGTGCTGGAGGGAGTCCTCTCACGTGTGGTGGGTAAGGGTCTGCAGGACAATGTACCAACTAAGCTTCTATCCCACATAGATTGCCCCGTTGACCATAGCAACTTGATACTGAACATTGCCCTGAAACATCTCCATATAACAAGATGCCATTTATGGAGAGGTTTCAGACATATAAGTGATTCCTGTCTCCACCATGTCAGCCACCAGCCATTTGCAAGTCAATGGCAGATCCACATGGCCCGACCACAGATATTTTACCACACACCTGCACACCACAGCTCTGGGCCCACTACTCAGCAGGCTCCAACATACTGGCATCTCTGTTCTACACCATTTTCATGAAACCCAGTCAATCAAGGCACTCTCTGGTATACTCATGATCAACAACAGGACATCCAAAGATTCTCCAGTGCCACCTGGTCATGGGAATTTTAAAAATTTCATGGTATTTATCTAGCCATTTTTCAAGGATGAAGTTGGAGAAACTGTGGGTTTCAATTCATTCAGGAACCATTAAATTTTGAGGTAGCACATTTCAAGAAATGCTCTGGAGAACTCGCAGAGGCAAAGCTTCCCAAAGAGTGGCCAAAATGACACATGAAGCCAGGCCCATGAGGTCTACAATGTTAGGTCCATGTGTGATTTGACTCTCAACTATGGCTGCCAAGTCTATAAGAATAAAATCATGTGATATCCTGGCTGAAATTCCCAATGCTCTTACGAAAGCCACCATTGGCTTAGATCTCAGTTTCCAAGGGCGACTCTCATGCATGGCCTCCTAAAATCCCAACAAAATTCATGGCAATACTTCTCTGAAGTGAGTTACATAACTCAGTCTCTAAGGGGAATGACACTAGAGTTCATGTTCAGGTGGACCCAGGCATCTCTTCTAACTACCACACAAATGACTGCTGGGAGCCATCAGCCAAGTAGGTATGACAATTTCCTTGCCAGCGTACCCCCATGTTTCCTTAGTGGAAGGACTCATGGAAATAGGACATTTTGCAGGACATTGCATGTAAGGTGACCTTGCTGAAGGACCAGGGCGGATCCATGTTTAGTGTGTTCCTGGTTTTGCATAATAGGAGATTAGGGTGTTCCCCCTTTAGAATAGGGCGGTTTAGCATAATAGGAGATTAGGGTGTTCCCCTTTAGAATAGGGTGTATCCTGCTGCTGAGTTCCTCTTGATTCTTAGGATCAGACAGTATATTTGGGAGACAGAATCCCAGGAGTAGTGGATTTGGTCAGAGAGTGGATTTGGGCAGGAACGTGGATTTCCCCAGAACGTGTTTGTAGACGGCCGGTGTGAGTTCGGGAATAAAGAATTGCTGTTTGAATCTACAAGCTGTGTGGAGACTCGTGATTTGTGCCCAGCCAGAGACTGCGGCATTTGATGGCTCGTACGCGGAACGCCTGAAGCTTGGGGGTAAGTGAAATTGCTCGCCCCGAGGGAAGGCGAGAGAATGGGTGACCATTTCAAAAAACAATGTGTTCTTCTTTTGATTTATTTTGTTTTTCTTTCAAGCTGCCTATCTCTAGAAATTTCTCAGGCAAACTGGTTGACTAAAGGTTTGATGTTTGTCGGCCCTGAGGAAGAGAAAATTGATACAACGATTTTTTATTCCGTTTTTGTTTCATTCAGATTCGGTTTTGTTTTGTGTTATCTTATTGGGTTGCGTTATCTTTATAGTAGATTAAAACAAACTGAAAATATGTTAAGCAAATTGTTAGAGGTTCAGAACATGGAGAAAGACATTTTAGATCAAGCAAAAGAGAAGGTCTCTCGAGCTAGTCAGACAGAGGAAGAAAATTTAAAGGATAAGGGGTTGTTAGGAAAAAGGCCACAACAGGAGGCTGTTACTAACTCCGTTTTATCACAAGAGGGTTTAATTCAACCAACAGGCCCACCGATAGAGACAGCTGAGTGGCCCTCAAACCCCGTAGTTGATAATTGGGATTCTGAGACAGGACCTCAAAGATTAGCATGCCCTGTACTTGAGCAGGCAGGAGGGCAGTGAATTCACCATGCTTTAGATTTTAAAACAGTGAAGCAGTTAAAGGAGGCTGTAACAACCTATGGTCCCCAAGCTCCCTTCACAGTAAGCATGGTCGAGTCCATTACTAACTTGGACATGATGCCAGCAGATTGGGCTAGCATGTGTAAATCTGTGCTAAATGGAGGACAATATTTGTTATGGAAGGTTGACAATGAGGAATTATGCGCAGAGACAGCTAGGCGAAATGCAGCAGCCGGTTACACTCAAAGAAATCTAGAAATGTTGCTAGAGAAAGGACCTTATGAGGGTCAGCGGCAACAAATTGAATATGATCCTGCTATATATGCACAAATTGCTGCAGATGCAGTTAGGGCATGGAAGACTTTACAAGGACATGGAGATTTACAACGCCAGCTATCTAAGGTAATACAGAGTGGTAATGAACATTACGCTGACTTTGTAGACAGGCTAATTCAAATGGCTGCCAAAATTTTGGGGGATACAGAACAAGCAATGCCATTAATAAAACAACTGGCTTATGACCAAGCAAATCGTTGCTGCAGAGAGGTTATTAGACCATGGAGACATGAAGATTTAAACACATATATTAAATTATGTAGAGATATTAATGAACAAGAGCAAGTCTTGGCAGCTGCAGTACAACAGGCTTTTGATGCCAGGCCAAAAACATGCTATGATTGTGAAAAAACAGTACATTTTAAAAGGAGTTGCCTCATAGGAGGAGGATTTAACAAAACTAGTTATCAAAGAAATAGAATACCAGGTATTTGCCCACGATGCCGTAGAGGGAGACATTGGGCTAATGAATGCCGTTCTCAAACTTCCATAGAGGGTACTCCCTTAACAAAAAACGGACAAGGACCAGGTATTTACCCATGATATCGTGGAGAAAGGCATCAGACTCCATTGCCAAAAAACGGACCAAGGGGCCCAATGCTCCGGGGCCCACAACCACAAATATACGGGGCAGTGGAGGAAACCCAGCAACACCATTAGAGTAGTGCCCAGGACACATTGTCCATTAAATCCCTCATCAGACAAACCTGAGGGAGCGCAGGGTTGGACATCTGCGCCTCTGCCAGAGCAGTACTAACTCCAGAGATGGGAGTTCAAATCATTCCTTCAGGAATAAAAGGACCTCTTCCCCAAGGGACAGTAGGCTTATTATTGGGACGTAGTTCACCTACATTAAAAGGACTTAAGATAAGTCCTGGGGTAATTGATCTCGATTATGTAGGTGAAATAAAAATTATAGCTAGTTCTCCAAGAGGTATATCAGTAATTTCACCTGGAGATAGAATAGCACAGTTGTTAATAATACCCATCCTACATAATAAATTTCCTAGTCATAGTGTAAAAATAGGTTCCAGGGGATTAGGCTCCACAGGTGTAGATTGGGCTATGTTGTCTTTAAATTTAGATTCTCGCCCAATATTAAAACTAAATATTCAAGGACACGACTTTAATGGGCTACGGGACACAGGTGCAGACCTTAGCATCATATCTAGTCAGGAATGGCCAAAACATTGGCCATTACAACAAGCCACTCAAACGCTTCGAGGCCTAGGAGTGGCTGCTAATCCCCATAGAAGAACAATGTTATTATATTGGAAGGATCCTGAAGGTTGTGAGGGAACTATACAGCCATATGTATTGGATCATCTTCCTATAAATTTATGGGGACGAGATGACCTAGATCAATTAGGTATAAAGTTAACAAATAACATCAATCCTAATGCGCCCACTACTAGGGCTAGACAAGGTTTTAGGAAAGAAAAAAGATTAGGAAAACAAGGACAAGATATAGCAGCACCAATTCAAATAGATCAAGGAACAGAAAGACATGGGTTGGATTTTCAGAAAGGGCCACTGAGACAATAAAAATTTCTTGGAAATCAAAAAGACCAGTGTGGGTTCCTCAGTGGCCCCTGACTAAAGAAAAGATACAAGTAGCCCATGATCTGGTCAAACAACAATTAGTGGAAGGACATATACAACCTTCCATATCTCCCCATAATACTCCCATTTTTGTCATTAAAAAAAATCTGGTAAATGGAGATTATTGCAAGATTTAAGAGCCATTAATAATGAGATGGTTATTATGGGACATGCTCAATCAGGGATTCCTCAATTGTCTGCTTTGCCAAAAACCTGGCATGTTTTAGCCATAGATATTAAAGATTTTTTTTTCAATTCCAATTCATCCCGAGGATAGTCCACGCTTTGCATTTACTATCCCTGCATTAAATCATGAAGGTCCTGATCAGAGATATGAATGGAAAGTACTCCCTCAAGGGATGGCTAACAGTCCAACTATGTGTCAAATATATGTTAATAAAGCAATCCAGCCACTTAGAAATCAAAATCCTGAACTACAAATATTTCACTATATGGATGATGTATTATTGGCACATAAAGATAAAAACATATTGCTGGAATGTTATGCAACACTTACAAGCTTATTAAAAAATTATAATCTAGAGATAGCAATAGATAAAGTACAATTAAATTTTCCAATTAATTATTTAGGAGTTCTATTATCCTCAACCATGATCCGTCCACCAAAAATTCAAATACAAGTAGATCAACTCAAGTCACTTAACGACTTTCAAAAGTTATTGGGAGACATAAATTGGATAAGGCCTTATCTAGGCATACCAACAGGAGAGTTGGGACCTTTATTTGATATTCCAAAAGGTCCATCAGATCCAAACTCACCTCGCATGTTAACTCCTAAAGCAAGAAAGGCATTGAAAATTCTTCAAACATATATGGAAAATATACATTTGGATAGAATTGATATAGGTTTGCCTTTATTATTTATTGTACTACCAACAAAAAATATTCCTACAGGAGTATTTTGGCAAGAAGGTCCATTATTGTGGATACATTTATCTTATTCACTTAACACTATTCTTACTAGGTATCCTGAGGCTGTAGGACAATTAATACTCAAAGGAATAAAAGCAGCGAAGGGAGTGTTTGGAATTTTTACCAATAAAATTATTACTCCATATACTATGGATCAAATTGATGAGTTAGCTAATGAGTTAAATACTTGGGCAATAATCATGTGTAAATCTAATGTTTGATTTGATAATCACTTACCATCTAATCCTTTGTTGTCTTTTTGGTCTAAGCATCCTGTAGTTTTTCCAAAAATGACAAGAAAAACCCCTATTATGAATGCTCCAAATATATTCACTGATGGGCCAAATAATGGTACAGCAGCAGTAGTTACCCCTGATCAAACTTTTACATTTTTAGTACCAAAACAATCAGCTCAAAAGGTAGAGCTTAATGCAGTTTTACAAGCCTTTTTAATGTTTAAAGATTCTGTATTTAATTTATTTTCTGATATTCAGTATGTAGTTAATGCTATAGTATCTCTTGAAGATGCTGGTAGGATTTCCCCTTCTTCTACTGTTTTCTCTTTGTTTTCCACTATACAAAGTCTAATCTGGGACAGAAAAGATCCATTCTTTATAGGACATATTAGAGCACATACAGGATTGCCTGGAGCCCTTAGTTTGGACAATGATTTAGCAGATAAAACTACACATGACATACATATTTTCTCTACACTAGAAGAAGCTACAAATTTTCATAAAAAATTCCATGTTAATGCTAATACTTTACAAAAGCGTTTTAAAATAACTAAGGAACAATCCAGACATATAATAAAACAATGTCAAAATTGTGTGACCTTTTTACCACAAGTTAATCTTGGAGTCAATCCTAGAGGACTGATACCTAACCATATTTGGCAGATGGACGTCACACACTTGCCAGAATTTGGAAAATTAAAATATTTACATGTTACAGTTGATAGTTCTTCCGGATTTTTGATGGACTCCCTTCATGCCGGAGAACAATCTAAAGATGTTATAGCTCATTGCTTACAAAATTTTGCCACTGTGGGCGTTCCTAAACAGTTAAAAACTGATAACAGTCCTGGCTATACCTCTACCTCTTTTAAACAATTTTGCTCATCATTTGGTATTACTCATATAACAGGAATTCCATACAATCCACAGGGACAAGGCATAGTTGAAAGAGATCATCAAACTATTAAAACGTACTTATTAAAGCAAAAAGAGGGAATTGGAAAGGGGTATATATCCCCCAAAGATAAACTTAAAATAACGCTTTTTACTCTAAACTTTTTAAATTTGGATTCATCAGGACTTAGTGCTGCAGAAAGACATATGTATCCAAAAAATGTGCATAAGCCTAAAGTTCTTTGGAAAGATATTCTAACAGGACAATGGAAAGGTTCTGACCCAGTGATTGTCTGGAGTCGGGGCTCTGTCTGTGTGTTTCCACAGAGAGAACAGCAACCTATTTGGATTCCTGAAAGACTGACTAAAACGATTTCTACAGATCAAAAAGAAGATGATTTGACTCAAATCCATAACAGCTGATATCCAGAACTCCAGTTTGGCCATTCTTACATCTGCAACAGTGATTAACCAGGATTCTTTTTTCAATACCTATTTTATTATTGCATTTTTCCACATCATAAGGCTCTATTTTTATTTTTTGAGCTCATACAAACCTAGGTTAATGTTTTTCTGATCAGTTTCATTTTTTGACTGTGGAGTTTTTAAACATTGCAATGGAGATTTCACCTAGGTAAAGCTACAAGGCCTTTATTATTATCTTATGTGTTGTACATTTGTTTGCACATTTGTGTTTTGTGTTGTATGTCTGTGTGTGCGTATGTCCATATTTCATATATGAGGAGCGCTCATTAGAATATGGATCCGAATTATTTTTATTATTCACGTGATTTAAATGGATTAATTTAAATTAGGTAAACAGCTGTTAAGGATTGTTTTTAAAGGTGGTTAACAGATCTGCTTGTTTACTAATTTAAATCAGGTAAACAGCTGTTAAAGATTGTTTTTTAAGGAGGTTAACAGATCTGTTTGTTTACTTTCACCTTTCCTTTTCATTATATTTAATAATTCTTTTCAGGATAATGTCTGTTTAGCATCATTGCCAGAATTCCTATCTTCATCCCAATGAATATAACTCAACAAGTATGCTCAATCAAGGAGTCAACTTACTTTAGGAGGAAACGGACTTTGGGAGGAGACGGACAGATTGATAGATTCCTCCACTTTGAACTGCTTACAGAACTTGCCTAGACTATGTAACTATCGTTTGGTACAGCGAATTGTGGTAATGCTGGCATATCTTTGCTGATGGTGTCACCAGTGATTTTTGCTGATGGTGTCACCAATGATGCAATTTTTCCTCTGTCATGAAGGCATCTTAACCACCTTCAAATTAACCTTTTAAAGCCTTTTAATTATCATCTATACTGTACTTTTAAATGAACTTTTTCACCACCTACAGCTTCACTATTTTAAATGAGGCTTAGATTCTGTTTAAATTGCTTAATGTTAGTTTACTTGGCTGCCCTTCAACCAAAGGCCTTTTTCACTCCATTAAGAAGCTTTGTCTTAATCTGCCATGTACAAATATCTTTTTTATTCCTTCTTCCTTTCTCAAGATTTTAAAGTAAGTCTAGTTTCCTCAAAATCTATTTAAATGGCATTTTACAACTTTTTACATTACCACACAGAGATTATCTCATCTAGAAACACTTCTTTTTCCATTAACCTCTTATATTAAAATATATTTCCACATCTTGAATCTTTTTCTATCTCTTTTTTAACCATTAACCCTTTTTATAAATTCAAATTTTGAAACAACTCTTATAAAATTTCTGATTTAGACAAATTACTCCACTTTAATAGGATGAAATACTTTCATGTTTTTTTTATGGTACCATAATACTATAATTGAAACCCAACTGAAACTTATTATACTCTTTGTATATAAATTACACCTGATAGAATCTTAACACTTAGTAACCTTGTTTTGGCAAAGACAAAGACCAAAGCAATATTAAACCTTTTTTCAATTTACCAATTTATGAAAACACACATAATTTTTAAATATATTACCTTATGGAACTTAATAAGTAAAGAGTACTTGATTTTATATTTAGTGGTTGATATTTTAACACTTTAGCTTTGTAAATTAATTAGAACTTTGTAGAAACCAAGATCTTAGACAAATGTAGTAAACAGAATTAGCCATCTATTTCTTGAAGAAAAATCCTTCTACAGGATACCATGATGGTCCCATTGATATACTTAATAACTCGTCTTTAAAAAGCCATGGACATTCTCTTGCCTTCCCTCAGGGGCGAGCAATTTCACTTACCCCCAAGCTTCAGGCATACCGCGTACGAGCCACCAGATGCCGCAGTCTCTGGCTGGGCACAAATCACAAGTCTCCACACAGCTTGTAGATTCAAACAGCAATTCTTTATTCCCGAACTCACACCGGCCATCTACAAACACATTCTGGGGAAATCGACGACGTTCTCTGCCCAAATCCACTCTCTGCCCAAATCCACTCTCTGCCCAAATCCACTACTCCTGGGATTCTGTCTCCCAAATATACTGTCTTACCCTAAGTACTCAAGAGGAACTCAGCAGCAGGATATGCCCTATTCTAAAGGGGAACACCCTAATCTCCTATTATGCTAAACCGCCCTATTCTAAAGGGGGAACACCCAAATCTCCTATTATACTAAACCAGGAACACCCTAAACATGGATACGCCCTGGTCCCTCAGCAAGGTCACCTTATATGCAATGTCCTGCAAAATGTCCTATTTCCATGAGTCCTTCCACTAAAGAAAATTGGGGGTACGCTGACAAGGAAATTGTCTTCTTCTAGTGTAGAGAAAATATGTATGTCGTGTTTAGTTTTATCTGCTAAATCATTGCCCAAACTAAGGGTTCCAGGCAATCCTATATGTGCTCTAATATGTCCTATAAAGAATGGATCTTTTCTGTCCCAAATTAGACTTTGTATAGTGGAAAACAAAGAGAAAACAGTAGAAGAAGGATTCCTCCACTTTGAACTGCTTACAGAACTTGCCTAGACTATGTAACTATCGTTTGGTACAGCGAATTGTGGTAATGCTGGCATATCTTTGCTGATGGTGTCACCAGTGATTTTTGCTGATGGTGTCACCAATGATGCAACTTTTCCAAAGGAACTGTCAATTGGCTTGGTGTCGTGGCATTTCTGTATCCTCCTCCCTTCTGCTAGTGATGGTCTAAATTTGGGGGCCAATGGCTATATGCTGGACCGGTAGTCAGTGACGGGTATGATCCAATTGCAGTGGTATCAACCTAAGACAGGAGGCTGACGACTAAAGGTCAGTTGCCTAAAGGTCAGTTTTCCGATGACGGTTAAGAACCATATGTTGAATTGGACAACCTTCCAGGCACGGTCCTTAAGCCACATTAACCTCTCTCCCCCACTGGCACCAAGGCCAAATTTGGGGTCCAACAGAGGTGAGGCAAAGAACCTCACCCCCCCACTGGTGCATAGACCTATCCACAAGTATGGCTGTATGCTGGACCAGTAGTCAGTGACGGGTATGATCCAGTTGCAGTGGTATCAACCTAAGACAGGAGGCTGACGCCTAAAGGTCAGTTTTCCAATGATGGGAAAGAACCATATGTTGAACTGGACAACCTACCAGGCACGGTCCTTAAGCCACATT
This sequence comes from Callospermophilus lateralis, assembly GCF_048772815.1. Lineage (NCBI taxonomy): Eukaryota > Metazoa > Chordata > Mammalia > Rodentia > Sciuridae > Callospermophilus > Callospermophilus lateralis. The sequence continues at coordinate 479,899 of NW_027512426.1, forward strand.
ACTTGTTGTTTAATCAATCAGAAGGGGGAAGATGCTGGGATCCATCAGCCAAGTAGGTATGACAATTTCCTTGCCAGTGTACCCCCATGTTTCCTTAGTGGAAGAACTCATGGAAATAGGACATTTTGCAGGACATTGCATGTAAGGAGACCTTGCTCAAGGACCAGGGCGGATCCATGTTTAGGGTGTTCCTGGTTTAGCATAATAGGAGATTAGCGTGTTCCCCCTTTAGAATAGGGCGGTTTAGCATAATAGGAGATTAGGGTGTTCCCCTTTAGAATAGGGTGTATCCTGCTGCTGAGTTCCTCTTGAGTTCTTAGGGTCAGACAGTATATTTGGGAGACAGAAGCCCAGGAGTAGTGGATTTGGGCAGAGAGTGGATTTGGGCAGAGAGTGGATTTGGGCAGAGAACGTGGATTTCCCCAGAACGTGTCTGTAGACGGCCTGTGTGAGTTCGGGAATAAAGAATTGCTGTTTGAATCTACAAGCTGTGTGGAGAATCGTGATTTGTGCCCAGCCAGAGACTGCAGCATCTGACCGCAATTAAAACCAAAACAGTCCCACATGACCCTCATCTTCTTCCATATAGACACTCATAATAACCTCTGACTAAAGTTTTCAATGAGGGGTGCAGCCTTAGACATTGTCCAAAATAAGCACCATTGCCCCTTGTTTGCCTAAAGTGAGGGTGGCCTGGACACCCTTCCTGTGAACCAAGAGTGATCAAATATGCCGGCTATATAACTGCTCTGCTTCTCCTGAATGAGGCTTACTGACTGTCTGGTATAGATTCTTTATGTGAATTGGTGTCATGAGAAAACCTAAGCACATATCGGCTAGCCTCTGCAGGGTTTGAAGAACTGATTTGACCCAAAGGATCCATATTCTCACTTGATGGAGGTCAGGAAGCTAACAGAGGAAGGCGAGAACCTTCATCCACAATAACTGCTCTTTTGGCCATTTTGGTTTGGATGCACACTTGGAAACTTTCTTTAGATCCATCAGGTGCTGAGAATCTGAGCGACTCTCTCACACAGGGCCAAGAGGCTGATTCAGCCACATCCCTTTCCAAAGCAATTAAGCAAAGAGCCACAGGTGATGCCCATTCATTTCCATTTAAAAACTGTTTTCTTCAGGCTTCACAAAGGGGTGGCCTGAGGCAAAGACCTTCCTGACATTCAGGACAATAGAACAATAGGTAAGCAAAAGGCCCAAAGCAGTGTTTCTTCACTGAGACTTTACTGGTCACACTGATATCTGAGTTTTCTGAGATGCTCGCCATTCCCTTCAGCTATCCAGTACATGGTCATGTCACAGAGTTTGGAGGTGGTACATATTTGGAAACAAAACCATGAGGCTATCCTGGAGAGTGGCCAGTATTCAGGAAGAAAAGAGGAGCTTAGGAAGGTAGTAGGTGTTGCCCATCCATAAGGCAAGCCGCTCTCCATTCTTAAATTGGGTGGGATGAATGCTGGGTAGCTTTCTACTACACAGGACACAACCATTGATGTATTCGCTTTTCAAATGTCTACAACCACGGATACAGTGGGATACAAAGACATAGAAACATTCGTGTTATCAAACGACTTTCTCAAAACATTCCAGTCTAAACAAATAAACCGCCTTTCCTACCTATTCTCAGAACCTGAGACAAAACCACACACTAACACAGACACCCACAATGGCACCTCCTTCCCCCAAGTATGTCTGTGACTATCTTGAGTGTCCTCTGACTGGTAGGCCTTACTATGTTCCCCCCAAATTGCATGTCCTGTCTCAGATCTGGTCTTTTTGGCCAACTCTTTGAAGTTGTCAGGAGTCAAGGTTTAGCCACTACCTGCTTTCCCAGAAAAGGCCCCTCTTCAAAGCTCTCCTGGCATTTGGCCATCATCACATAAGTAGGTACCAATAAAGACTGACTCTGTCCTTGGTAAATCCAAACAATTGAGACCACAGGGACTGGGACTGGGCCTTGCTCTGTGTGCCTGGCTTCCTGGATCCCAAGTTCAGAGAGTTCCATCAACAAGAAAGTGTGGTAGGTCACTTCCTTCAGGAACTGAACGAGGTCACTGCCTTGGCAATCACTTTGTTCTAACAATTGCTTCCAAGGGTCCCATGAGATGGAGGCTGCCCCTACTTCATGTGACACTTTCACAAGTTAGAATGGTATATCAACCATAGGCACCTGGGAACAGCTGTCCACACAGGCCTGGTTTGGTCCATTTAATCTACATTAAGAAGAGAGAGGCTGATTCAGACACATCCCTTCATTCTGACCAGGTTGTTTGATATGTAAGTTGACATGGAGTTGACTTTTGCTCTCTCAGGTCCTTGATAGGTGAAAAGGTCGGTCGAATGTTGGAGGAAAAGACCACCAAGAGACTGTCTCATGCCACAGCCAAGGGTTTTTTGGGGGTCCAGCATGCTGGGGCTCAGAGCTCACTCCAGAGGAGCAAAGAGCAAAGAGCCCCGAGAACAACTTGAGCAGGGTTTATATACATTCTTTAGAGAGGGCAGGGACTTTACATACATTCTAGCCTCCTTTTGCAAATCATCATATACCACGGAAAAATCAAATAACAACTCTAAAACATGATTAGCACATTCATTGGCGGACACACGTCGGGCAGGGGTGATTGCTCAGCCCTGAGAATGGGTATACATTTAAACTGATTGGTTGAAGCCCTGAGATGTATATGTGCTGAGCTTCACGGTTTCTGGGAAGGGGTTGTTAAGTAACTAGGTGGTCAGGGAAGATTTCAACACACATCTAATGGGCAGTTCCGGGAAATGTCTTAACTGCCACAGGAATTTCAGGTTCTGAGTGCAGCTTGTAAACTTTATAAAACCTGGTTCTTTACGTTTCAATTTCAATTTCTTTTATTATTTAATTTCCCACTGCGTTTTCTGAAAACTTTTAATCTTAAAAATAATGAATCATAATTATTGCGGGGTCTCACATTCTATTTCTGCCAGTGGAGCGTATTTCTGTCTGATTACAATGAGTTTTACATGCCCAATCTGAGCCTGGAGAAAGGTAAATATGCTATTAAGCAAACAAGTTCCCACAGCTAGCAACACCATAAGGATGATCAGGGGTCCTGCTAAGGCTGATAGGAGTGTAGTTAACCAGGGGGACTGGGTAAACCATGACTCAAACCACCCTTGTTGAATATCCCTTTCTCTCTGGTGCTCTTCAAGGCATTTTCTCAATTTACTCAAGGATTCTTTTACAACTCCAGTATGGTCAGGATAAAAACAACATTCTTCTCTCAGTGCAGCCCAGAAGCTCCCCGCCCTCATGAAGAGGAGGTCTAATCCTCACCTGTTCTGTAAAACCACTTCAGAGAGAGAGGTTAAGGATTTCTGAAAAACTGTGATGCAGGTCTCTAATGTCTTCAAGTCTTGAGATATTGCTGTTTCTAATTGGGCCATTTGTTGTGACCCACGGATCATATCAGCTGTTCCTGTACCCACTCCTGCAGCAGCTCCTATCCCCAATAGGATGGCTAGAGTAAGGGACACAGGCTCCCAGCGAAATCGGGTTTTCTTGTCCCCCTAGTAGACCTTCAAATGTTTCTGCATCATGATAGAGCACCCTGGGGAGTTTCTGCACCAATACACAATATTTTAGAGAGCTGTCCAATACCTGGGATGAAATGCAAGGAGTTCTGACTATGTGGAGTTCAGTACCATAAAGGTTCCTTTATTTAGTTCCCAGGGGGAGGAGTCACCTGTACTCTGGACTGGAGAAGTAGGCAAAAACGGAAACTGGGAAGTATGAGATGATAGAGGGGTTCTGGTAGATCTAGGCACTGGGTCCTCCACAGGGTTGGGCCTGTTTGCGACTTTGGAAATCAGCTGGGCACACGTAAAAATCAAGACTGGCTAGTTTACACCTGGGCTGGGGGAGATGACATCCATAATTCATGGTGTAAGGTGGTCTATGTTGCCCTGGTTTGGGTTTGAGTGGGATCTGTGTGGGGTCCTCTATGTCAGGGAGATCCCAGTCAGAGAGGCCTATGGCAAGCTGACAAATGTCCAGGTGGAGAGATGGCCACCAAGTCCATAAGGGGACTCTATGTGAAATAGACCACACTACTTGCCCAGTAGGATTTATAACTTGCCATTGTTGCTGAACAGGCTGATGGGGATTAGGACTGCTGGTGGTCAGGGGAAGAATCCATAGCCCTACCCACAAGACAGACACGCAACTTGAGAGGGTTACCAGTCTGTTCCAATTTCCAGCCGGAGTCTGCACAGGGCGCAGGCTTGAGATGGGAGACATTGATCCAGGAAGTGATCCCATCCACTTTCACCACGGTAGGTGTTATAAGCAGCACCTGGTATGGTCCTTTCCAGCGGGGTTCCAGGGATGACACCTGATGCCGTCTCACGTAGACAAAGTCTCCAACTTGATATTGATGTGGGGTTCCCTCATCTCCAGGCTGATAAGCAGTGGCCAACTGTTTCCACAGGTATTGCTGGGTGTTGGGTTTGTTCAAGGGCTTTAAGTCTGTCAAGCAAGGGGGTGTGAAAGGAATCATTAAGTCTCAGAGTTGGGATTAGGTCCCTTACTGGAGGAGGGGCACCATAGAGTATTTCATAAGGGGTTAAGTTACACAAAGAGGCAGAGAGGTTATTTCTTGCATGAAACAGTGCATAAGGTAGGAGCATAATCCAATTTTTTATGCCGGTTTCCAAGCTTAATTTTGTTAAGTTCTCTTTGATGGTTCTATTCATCCTTTGAACCTGTCCTGAGCTCTGGGGTCTATAAGCACAATGTAACTTCCAATTAATCCCCAGGGTCCTGGTGAATCCCTGACTTACCTGGGCTTCGAATGTTGGTCCGTTATCAGACCCTAGTACCTTAGGCAGGCCGAACCTTGGAAAATGTCTTCTAGGATCTTTTTGACCACTTTTTGTTCTCCCCGTTGTGGAAAAAGTTAAAAGAGTCACTCCATTTAGGGCTGCCAATTAAGCTTCCTAATCTGCTCTTCTGTTTCCAACCGCCACGGGGTCGTTTTCCTTCTGGTGCCCTGGACAGTGCACTATAGCTAGGTCCTTAGGGCCCTGCACTGCTGAGAGAAGTTGGAGGATCTCATCTTTGTTCTTTATTTCTTTCCCAGTGGAGGTTAATAGCCACCTTTGCTGGTAAGTAGCCCCCTGCACATTTGCAGTGACAAATGTGTATATGGTGGCCCTTTTGCCTGTTGCTAGTTCCAATGGTTTCGTAAGGGCAATCAGTTCTGCTTTTTGGGCTGATGTCCCTTCTGGGAGACCAGAGAACAAGATGACATTAGTTTCGCTAACTACTGCTGCTCCAGCCCGCTGCTTACCGTCTTGGAGGAAGCTGGTGCCCTCCGTAAACCATACGACTTCAGGGCGAGGCAGTGGCTGATCCTTCAAGTCTCGTCGTATACTGTTTTCCTCTGCCAGTATGTGTTGACACTCATGAGCGACGGGTCCTGATGATACTTCTGGCAGCAGTGTAGCCGGGTTGAGTGGAGCAGGGGGTCCCAACATTATTCTGCCTTTGTCAAGCAAGAGGCTCTGGTAGTGGTTTATTCTGAAGTTTGATAGCCACCTTTCTGGAGGCTGACAGATGATGCTCTCCAGGGCATGGGGGGCTATAATGGTTAGCTTCTGTCCCAAGTTCATATACGAGCATCTTTTATTAGAAGGGCTGCCGCTGTTATAGCTCTTAAGCAATGGAGCCACCCGCTAGCCACTGGGTCAAATTTTTTTGATAAGAATGCTACGGGCCTTTTCAAAGGTCCCAAAGTCTGAGTGATCACTCCCAGTGCTATTCCTTTCTTTTCCTCGATGTAGAGAGTGAAGGGTTTTTCTACATCTGGGAGTGCTAAGGCCGGAGCAGATAGCAGCACCTTTTTTTGACATTATAAAAAGCTTATTGTGCTCAGGGTTCCATTGGAAGTAGGCATCCCCCTTTATCAGCGGGTATAAAGGGGCAGCCAGAGATGCAAACCCAGGAATCCATAACCTGCAAGAGTCGGCAGTCCCAAGAAACTCTCTGAGTTGTCTCTTATTATATGGGGGCGGTATCTGCACAACAGTTTGTTTTCTGCGCTCAGTGAGCCATTGTTTGCCACCCCTAAGAGAATCACCAAGGAAGATTACTTCTTGCTGACAAATTTGGACCTTATGGCAGAAGCCCTATATCCAAGCCGAGCAAGCTCAGATAATAGTGCTTGGGCCCCAGACTCATAGTTCTCCTTGGTGTCGGCTGACAGTAGGAGATCATCCACATATTGGAGTAGGGTGACTTCGGGGTGTACAGTTCTGAAGTCGTTGAAGTCCCTGTGAAGGGCTTCATCAAAGAGAGTGGGGGAGTACTTGAACCCCTGTGGGAGTCTAGTCCAGGTTACTTGGCCAGATGTTCCAGTTTCTGGGTCTATCTACTTGAAAGCAAACAGGAACTGACTGTCCTTATGTAGGTGGAAAGCAGAAGTAAGCATCTTTTAAGTCCACCACAGTGTACCATTCCCGCTCCAGATTCAGAGTGCTAAGCAAATTATATGGAGTGGGTACTGTGGGGTGAATGTCCTGCACTCTGTTGTTAATTCTCTTAGGTCTTGAACAGGACGGTAGTCCCCAGTTCCTGGCTTTCCTACTGGTAACAGGGGGGTATTCCTGGCTGATTTACAGGGCCTTAGGATACCAAGAGCCAGGTATTTCTGAATATGGCGCCTTATCCCATCCTTAGCTTCTTTGCTTAGAGGATATTGTTTAACACTGATTAGAGAGACAGAGGCTTTTAATTCTACTACTATTGGAGGTTGTTTTATGGCAAGACCTAATCCAGCAGTTTCTGCCCAGGTATTAGGATAATCTTTTATACATTTATGTGCTAGTTTGCCTGTTTGATCAGTCCTAGGGAGCGAGAAGAGTTGTTGTTCATCTTCTGTGGACATAGTCAAAGCCGTGACTATGGGAGTTTTTACTGAAGGCTTTAGAAACTTCACTTGGGGACCATCAGAGTTAAAGGTTATTCTATCCCGGAGTTTGGTAAGCAGTTCCCTGCCCATCAATGGGGCTGGGCATTCTAGGACTACTAGGAAAGAGTGGTGGACTTTTCCCTTTCCTACATCCATAATACTCTTAGTTGTCCAAGCCCGATATCTACTGCCATTAGCCCCTTGAACAAGAGACCCTTTATTTGATAGGGGGCCAAGTGGGGTCTTAAGGGCTGAGTATACTGCTCCTGTATCCACTTCAAAGTTCACTAGAGTCTCCTCCACTTCAAATGTTACCCTGAGCTCGGGAAGGAGATCTGAGCCCCGACATTCCTAGTCCTCTTCTAGAGTCAGCATGGCGGGCTGGGGTGGCTGCTTCTTTTTGGGGCACTCTATGGCCCAGTGTCCTTTTTCTTTAAAGTAGGCACATTGATCTGAGGCCAGGGGCAGCCTTTGGCATGGGACCAGGTATCCCTTCCTGTCTTCCTGCTTTTTAACTTCTGGCGTATTTGCTGCTGTGAACAAAACCTTAGCCAATGCTTTAGTCTGCCTTTTGCTCATTTCATCCTCCTTTTGTTCTCTTTCCTTCTCTCTCCTCTGTTTCCTCTCCTCCTCAGTTTCTCTCTTATAATATACTTTCTCAACCTCTCTGAATAAATCTCTTAAAGTCATATGTTGTAATCCATCTAGACCTTGTAAATCTCTCCTAGTATCTGGGGCAGCCTGCTCGATAAAGGCCATTCCAACAGATGCTCTTTGGTCCTCTGCCTGAGGGTCAAAAGGAGTATATTTCTTAATGCTTCCATAATTCTCTCAAGAAACATAGAGGGAGACTCATTAGGCCCTTGGATAATCGCTCTTACCTTGGCCAAATTAGTCAGCCCTCTGGCGGCCGCTCGGAGACCTGCTATTAGAGCCTGGCGATAAGTGGAAAGATTCTACCTACCTTCAAAGGTGTTGGGGTCCCAGTTGTGTCGTTTCATTGGCCCGTAAGGATGGAGAGGGAGCATCACAGGGGCTTCCGAGTTTTCTATTATCCATTGCTGGCGGTTTTCTTTAGTTGGCCCAGCTTCCTCCAGGGTCGTAGGGGCAGCTGCTACTGCAGGGAAGTCCCCTGGAGGGCTTGGGTCCGGACTAAATGCCTCTAGTGGTGGAGAGGCTGAGTCAGCGTCGGGAAGATCATCAAGATCATGTTGGGGGTTGTGGAGCAAGGGTAGAGGATAAGGAGGGGGAGGAGTGTCCAGTCTTGTGACTCAGGGAGAATGAAGGGAAGAGGGGGAGGAGTGGAAGTTTTGAATTATAGGATCGTGGGGGAAGGGTTATATGGCTGTTGATCTGGGTGGACACGTGACCCCGGCTGAAAGACAATATCTCTGACTTTTTGGGTTAGAGGGAAGTGGAAGGATCATTCTGGGGGACATCCAACTCCGAGGATGGGCTGTTAAGGACTGTAAACAAGTCAGGATGGCACCTGTTATTTTGCCAGAGAAATGTTAGAGTCTGTAAACAAGTCTTCATGGTGCCTGGCAAAATGCCAGAGGGAGTGGTTTGTGAAGTAACAAAAGCGAGCCATTAAGTTTGGAGATTCCTTATTGGTTGACTGCTGTATCTATTTTATGCTAATTAGATAAGCTGTGTAAAATGTATAAATATCGCTCAGATCCTACAATAAACGGCTCCTATTCCTGCTGTATCAACGTACACAAGTCATTCGTCACCCCCCGGATATTTTGCTGCAGACGGACTGCGGCAATGGGCCATTCTGAAGCACAGAGAGTCTGCCAGGTACAGCGTTTTACTGAAAAAAAAAGATTCTGGGCCCTTGAGCGGACATCAGTCCAATGATCAAGGGTAAGGTACAGAGGTGTGCAAGTACTTTGTCCCATAATGGGAATTATTCAAACAGGGACAGTGAATACACAAACAAGACACAGACAAAGACAAACAGTAAACGTTTAACATGAGTCCAAGATAAAGATTAGAACTGAGTAACTGGCAAAAGCTGATGGGTTAGACAATAAAGACAGACAGTAAACTCAACATGAGTTTCTGACAATGAACAAAACTGAGTAGCCGGCAAAACCAGATGGGCTGTCAAACCGAATCCTGAAGCAAAATATAACTGAGTTGAGGAAACTACTATTCCTCGAATTCCCGAGTCCTCTGGAGCGTCCCCCAGGGACGTGGCCTGTGGCTCTGTTAAACATCTGTCAGCCACCTTCAGAGAGAGCTTACGCTCTTCACTGACAGCCACTTAGCCAAGCCCTGACCTGAAACCTGAAACCAGAAAGAGGCACCTTACTTACACCGAGAGTTGGGGTAAGTAAGGTGGGGTCTTTCGTCCGCCACTGCCAGATGTCTCACGTGGGGCCTCCAGATGAAAAGATGGGGCGAATGTCGGAGGAAAAGACCACCAAGAGACTGTCTCATGCAACAGCAAAGGGTTTATTGGGGGTCCAGCATGCTGGGGTTCAGAGCTCACTTCAGAGATGCAAAGAACAAAGAGCCCCGAGAACAACTTGAGCAGAGTTTATACACATTCTTTAGAGAGGGCAGGGACTTTACATACATCATAGCCTCCTTTAGCAAATCATCATATACCACGGGAAAATCAAATAACAACTCTAAAACATGATTAGCACCTTCATTGGTGGGAACACATCGGGCAGGGGTTATTGGTCAGCCATGAGAAGGGGTATACGTTTAAAATGATTGGTTGAAGACCTGAGATGTATATGTGCTGAGCTGCACGGTTTCTGGTAAGGGGTTGTTAAGTAACTAGGTGGTCAGGGAAGATATCAACACACATCTAATGGGCAGGTCTGGGAAATGTCTTAACTGCCACAGATTTTCAGGTTCTGAGTGCAGCTTGTAAACTTTACAAAACCTGGTTCTTTTGTTTGAATTTTAATTTCTTTTATACTTTCAGAACCTTACAAAGAAAGGTGTGAGACTTCATCCACAATGACTGCTCTTTTGGCCATTTTGGTTATGGGTGCATGCATGGGATCTTTATTTAGATCCATATGGTGGTGATATTCTAAGCCACAGCATCACTCAGAGCCTAGAGGCTGATTAAGACACACCCATTTCCAAAGCAATTACTTTTCTTAGGTCAGTTACAGAACTCAGTCTCTGAGCGGAATCACACCAGAGTTCAACCCCAGGTGGACCCAGTCATCTCTTCCAACCGCCACACAAATGACCACAATTAAAACCAAAACACTCCCCCAAGGCCCTCATCTTCTTCCATATAGACACTCATCATTCCCTGTCGCTGGATGTTTCCATGAATGGCACAGCCCAAGAGAGTGTCCAAAATAATCTCCCTTGCCCCTCATTAGCCTAATCTCAGGGTGGCCTGGACACCCTTCCTGTGAACCAGGATTCATCACATAGGTCTGACGTTAATGCTGCTCTGCTACTCCAGTTTGAAGCCTAATGAATGTCAGGTATTGTTTCTTTATGTGATTTGGAGTCATGAGGAAACCCAAGCACCTCTGCAGGGCTTGGAAGAACTCATTTGACTCAAAGGATCCCTACTATCACTTGATGGAGGTCAGGAACCTAACAGAGGAAGGTGAGAGACTTCATCCACAATGACTGATCTTTTTGTCATTTTGGTTTTGGATGCACACATTAGATCTTTCTTTAGATCCATCAGGTGCTGATAATCTAAGCCACAGCCTCACACAGAGCCAAGAGGCTGATTCAGCCACAACCATTTTCAAAGCAATAAAGCAAAGAGCCACAGGTGATGCCCATTCATTTCCATTTGAAAACTGTTTTCTTCAGGCTTCACAAAGGAGTGGCCTGAGGCAAAGAACTTCCTAACATTCAGGGCAACAAAACAATAGGTTTGCAAAAGGCCCAAAGCAGGGTTTCTCCACTGAGACTTTCCTGGTCACACTGATATCTGAGTTTTCTGAGATGCTCGCCATTCCCTTCAGCTATCCAGTACATGGCCATGTCACAGAGCTCGAAGGTGGTACATATCTTGGACACAAAACTATGAGCCTATTCTGGAAAGTGGCCAGAATTCAGATAGAAAACAGAAACTTAGGAAAAGAGTAGGTGTTGCCCATGGATAAGGCAAGCTGCAGTCCATTCCTAAAATGGGCAGGGTTAATGCTGGGAATCTTTCTACTAGACAGGACACATTCACTGATAGATTCTAATTTCTAATGTGTACAACCATGGACACAGTGGAATACACAGACACAGAAACACTCACCTTGTCAAAGGACTTTCTAGAAAGAGTCCACTCCAAACTGAACAAACCGCCTTTCCTACCTATTCTCAGAACATGAGACAAAACCACAAACCCACTCCCACACTCAAAAAGGTACCTCCTTCCTAAGTAGGTCTGTGACTATCCAGAGTGTCCTCTGACTCATGGGCCATACTGTGTTCCCCTAAATTGGCCTGTCCTGTCTCAGATCTTGTCTCCTTGTCCAAGTCTGTGAAGTTGTCAGGAGCCTGTGCTGACCACTACCTGCTTTCTCAGGAAAGGCCCCTCTTCAGAGCTCTACTTGCATTTGGCCATCCTCAAATCACTAGGTACCAAGAAAGACAGACTCTGTCCTAGGTAAATCCAAACAAGTGAGACCACTGGGAATGGGACTGGGACTGGCTCTGTGTGCCTGGCTTCCTGGATCCCAAGTTCAGCGAGTTCCATCACCAAAGAAGTGAGGTAGGTCAATTCCTTCAGGAAGGGAATGAGGTCACTGCCTTGGCAACCACTTTGTCCTAACAGTTGCTTCCAAGGGTCCCTTGAGATGGAGGCTGCCCCTACTTCCTGTGACACTGTCACAAGTTACAATGGTATATCAACCACAGGCACCAAGGAGAAGCTCTCCACACAGGGTTGGTATGGTCCATATTTTTATATCATGAGGAGAGAGGCTGATTCATTACCTTCATCCTGATCAGGTTGTTTGCATTGGAAGATGACTTTTGCTCTCTCAGGTCCTTCATAGCTGCCTACATCTTCTCCAGGGATCATTTCTGCATGGACCTTTGATGTTCTCAGCAGGTGGAAGATCCCCTACATTCCTGTATTGTAAGACCAACTCTGTCCCTGCTCTTCTGTAAAGTTAGATCGAGGGAAGAGTGTATGGTTAAGGTTAATAATATATTCTATTTGGCTTAGAAATCATTCTGCAGGATAAATAATGCTATTGGGAACCTGCGATATTCACAAGAATATATTCGTAAAATATAAGTATGAAACCAGAAATATAGGAATGATTTGAAGCCCAGAAGGACATTGGGCCCTTTAGTGGGATACTTAGCTTTGAATTTTGTTCTGCACAGATGTCTCAGATGAATCAATATGCAAAGGCATAGGACCTTGTACCTTGGAAGATTGAATGTCCAAGAGAACATCCAGTCAGAAAGAAAGAGTTGGTAGGATTAGGAAAATAGTCAGTAGGTTTAGAAAAAAGAGTGAGTATAGGATGTGGACAAAACGTTCATTAGCAATAGGGTTTCAGGTAGAGAGTGAACATAAATTTGAGCACATATGAAGAGTCAGTCACAATGATGAACTGGGGAAAATATGTAGGAAAGCAGATATCAATAGAGACTTCAGGAAATCAGCAAAGTATAATGTGAGTGATAGGATTAGACACTTTCAACATGTTTGAGGTTGAATATATAATCTTAGAAAGAAAGAAATGTGTAGTCACCAATAGGATTGACATTTGAGAGCATTAGGCAACATGGACATGGTTATTTTAAGTAATCCATGCTCACTTTCCATTTTGCTTTGGTTAAAGGTTAATAGGTATTTGTCACTTCCTGTTTTTCTGTATGCTTAACAAAACACTGTTGAAATCTGGAGAACTGTTTGCTCATTTTGTTCCCAGAATGTGCTCTCCCCAACTGACAAACTGCAGAATGTACTCCCTCACCCGGTTGGACGCAAACCGCCCACTCACCCTGACCCATCAATAAATTTCCCTCCCTGCCCTCGCCAAGGAAAGTATAAAAGCTCTGTTAAAGCTGTTCTCAGGGCTCTCTGCTCTATTCAAGTGAGCTCTGAGCCCCAACATGCTGGACCCCCAATAAACCCTTTGCTGTTGCTGAGTGAAAATGGTATACTGTTCTGTACTTAAAAGATGCTTTCATTTGCTTGCCTCTGCATAAAGATAGTCAGTTGCTGTTTGCTTTCGAGTGGGTAGACCCAGAAACCAGAAAGTCTGGTCAACTAACTTGAACTAGACTCCCACAGGGGTTCAAAAACTCCCCCACTCTCTTTGATGAAGCCCTCCACAGAAATCTCAACAACTTCAGAACTATGCACCCTGAAGTCACCCTGCTTTTATATGTGGATGTCCTGCTACTGGCAGCCAACACCAAGGAAAACTGTGAGTCTGCGATCCAAGCACTATTATCCGAGCTTGCTCAACTCGGATATAGAGCTTCAGCCAAAAAGGCCCAAATTTGCCAGCAAGAAGTAATCTTCCTGGTGTATTCCATTAGGGGCGGTAAATGATGGCTCACTGAGCCCAGAAAACAAACTGTTGGGCAGATACCACCCCCATCTAACAGGAGACAAAACAGAGATTTTCTTGGACTGCTGGCTTTTGCAGGTTATTGATACCTGGGTTTGTGTTCTCAGCTGCTCCTTTATACCCGCTGTTAAATGAGAATGCCCAATTCCAATGAACCCTTGAGCACCAGCAAGCTTTTGATAACATCTAAGGACACTGACACTGAGCTCCTCAACTTCACTGAGCCCAGCCTGCAATTTCAGAAAGCCCTACACTACATTAAAAATGTACATCAACTCACTCACCTTGGTTCAAAGAAACTGCAGCCATTCCTGAAGGATCAAGGACAGAGTTTTCGACTAACTCACTCACAGCGAAAGGAAATAACTGAACAGGTAACAAAAGCCTATCGGTTCTGTCAATTGGTTAAAGCTTACCCTTCCAAGCTTCCTGCAGGAAAGCACCTACGAGGAACCAGACCAGGACAATTCTGGGAAGTGGACTTTACTGAAATTAAGCCAGGAAGATATGGACATGAATATCTCCTAGTCTTTGTAGATATATTTTCAGGATGGATTGAAGCCTTCCCCCCCCCCAAAAAAAAAAAAACACGGCACAAATGGTGGTCAAGAAGATCCTGAAAAATATTAAGATATTTTTCCAAGACACGGCCTTCCTAAGGTAATAGGATCTGATAATTGAACGGCATTCATGGGCCAGGTAAGTCAGGGGTTAGCCAGGACCCTGGGGATCAGTTGGTAGTTACATTGTGCTTATAGACCCCAGAGCTCAGGACAGGTTAAAAAAAATAAATAGAACCATTAAAGAGACCTTAACGAAATTAAGCTTAGAGACCAACATAAAAGATTAGACTATGCTCCTGCCTTATGCACTATTTCATGCAAGAAATACCCCCTCTGTTTCTTTGTGTAAACTCACCCCCTATGAAATTCTCTATGATGCCTCTCCTGCAGTAAGGGACCAAACCCCAACTCTAAGACCTAAACATCCCTTCCACACCCCCTTGCTTGATAGACTTAAATCTCTTGAAAGAACTCAGCGATACCTGTGGAAATAGCTGGCGACTGCTTTCCAACCTGGGGATGAGGGGACTCCACATCGATATCAAGTAAGAGACATCATCTACATAAGACGACACTAGGTGTCATCCCTGGATGCTACTTATAACACCTACAGCGGTAAAAGTTGACAGAATCACTTCCTGAATCCATGCCTCTAATCTCAAGCCTGCACCCTGTCCAGACTCTGGCTGGAAACTGGAAAAGACTGGTAACCCTTTCAAATTGTGTATTCGTCATGTGGATAAGGCTATAGACTCTCCCCTTGGCCATGAGTAGACCTAACGCGCATCAGCACGTTCAGCAGCAATGGCTGATCACAAATCCTACTAGACAAGAAGTATGGTCTACCTCACATACAGCCCCCTTAGTGGTCTTGTGGCCATCTCTCCACCCAGATATTTGTCAGCTGGCTATAGGTCTTTCTTATTAGGATATCCCAGATGAAGAGGATCCCACTAAAATTCCATTAAATCCTTTCCGTACAATAGATAATGGAAACAAACATTATGGATGTAGGGACATGCGAGCCAGATGCAGATTGGCTAGCCTAGATTAGTATGTTTGCCCCGCAGACTATTAAAGCCTCAAAGAGCCATGGCTGTGTGGGGGAAAAGCCGAAATCTTCTGTAAGTCATGAGGATTTCAGCATAGATGGGTTGCCTGATGGAACCCAAAATCCTCATTAAATTCAGTACACAGCATTGGCCATATTACCAATTAGACAACCAAAACCAAACCCCCAGAGAAGTCTCTAGATCCTCAAATTCTGTGTGACCTTTTTAACTTCTGCAAGTGCTCAAAAGGGTGAAAGGAAATTCCCCTATGTGAAGGCCTTTTCCCTCTTTCGCTCACATCCTGAACTATGCTTCTCCAATAGATCCTCACCCTCAGCCTTCTGCTCAAGACTCTCTGCTGTCAGTCCCAGCTCACCAACCTGATTTCTCTCCTCCAATTACTAGATCAAACACCCAAACCTCTGCCGGTTCTCAGACCATTGGCCCCTTGCTGAGGTAGCAGGTACTGAGGTACCCCTCCACCCACTCACTCCTCTCTTCTCCTGTCAGTGCCTGCACCGGGTCTAACCAGGTCCTCTTACCAGCTAACACAAAGCTCAAACCAGCTTAGGAGAGCCCTCAGACCCCTATCGAAGATGTAATGAAAATGGCCTTTAAAGTTCCTTTGTCATCACTAAAAACAGGTTACTTAGAATTTAAAGTACCTCACAGGCTTTTTGGGATACTCACTCCTGTCTTCCCCTCTGCTCTACCTGTTCTACTGCTCAAGTTTTAGTTGCTAGGAAAATCCCAAACCCCTTTCTCATTATTCTTTTACATCTCACCTGCCTCATTCTCAGATCCACGGAGCTGCTCTCACCCCCCGCCTTCCGCATCTTCCCCCTCTGTACCAGGCCCAGAGAAAAATCTTAACTGAACTTCTTCAGAAGTCTTCACCATGGCTGACATTAGGACTTTCAGCAAAAGAGTACCTACAAAAGAGTTCAGTGTAGATAAACTCCCTTTTTTTCTGTTGCCCTGTTCTACTTAGCCACTGGCTGGAAAAATCAGCACTCCTAAGCTAGATACCCCCTTAATAGTTTTTCACACAATATGTGAACAAGGCCTCTGGCCTTGAGCTGGGGCTTCAAAGAGATGGCTACATTTCAAAGATAAAAAATTACCAGCTGGGCTCCATGGTAACAGCTGCAGGGGGATAAAACAAAATGAAGAAAAAGCTCTCTCCCTCCCAGGTGTCCTTGAAAAGTTAACTTGCCCAGAACAGAGGAAAAAACAGAAAAAAATTTCTTTTTGTGAAGTTCTGCACACTGTGAACTTCTGAGCCCCTTCCCTTTCATGCTGGGTACAAAATTCTGAAACTACATAAACGTGGGGTTAAGGGAGTTAATTGATTACAACAGAAGCAATGCCCTCTGAATCCAGTGGCAACCAAATAGGACTTTTTCCCTGTCTTCGGTGCTATCTTAGGTGCCTTGCCTTGTCCACCCCTACAACAGTAAAATCTATATACTTAAATATTTTTTATGTTTTCATGAAATGGTCAACAGATGTGATTAATTGTGTAATGGTGCAGATGTTTCCCAGAGTGCTCTATAATGATGCAGGTTCATTAGAAGTTCAAAAAGGGGGGCATACAACCCGGTTCCGCTGCGAACATATTTCTCTCACTTTAGCCTTCCTATTAGGAATAGAAGTTGCTGCAGGGGTGGGCACAGGAACCACTGCCCTGCTCCATGGGACACAACAAATGACCCAATTAGAAGCAGCAATAGACCAAAACTTAAAGATATTAGAAACCTCCATCACAGCTTTACAGGAATTTTTATCCTCTCTCTCTGAAGTAGTTTTACAGAACAGTCAAGGTTTGGACCTCCTCTTCATGAGAGACGGGGGCCTTTTGCTGCATTGAGGGAAGAATGTTGTTTTTATGGCAAACATACTGTAGTTGTAAAAAAATATATGAGTAAATTAAAAAGACACCTTGAAGAGGGTCAATGAGAGAGAGAGGCACAAAAAGGGTGGTTTGAGTCTGGTTCATACAGTACCCCTGGTTAACTTCGCTTCTATCAACCCTGGTCGGTCCAATAATAATCCTCATATTATTGCTAACTATGAAACCCTGTGTGCTCAAACGTGTAATTTGTTTTCTCCAAGCTCAAATTGGAGAATTTAAACTTTTGGCAATTCCCCACTTGCAGACATAGAATGTGACACCCACCAAAGATCACTTTTATGATTAACAGTAGCCAGAAGAAGTGGGAAAAGAAAGGTTAATAAAATAGGTACTTGTAATTTCCTGTTTTTTCTGTATGCTTAACAAAACACTGTTGAAATATTGAGAACTGTTTGCTAATCTTGTTTCCAGAATGTGCTGTCCCCTAACTGCCAAATTGCAGAATGTATTCCCTCACCCGGTTACACGCAAACCGCCCACTCGCCCTGACCCATCAATAAACTTCCATCCCTGCCCTCTCCAAGGAAATTATATAAGCTCTGCTTAAGCTGTTCTCAGGGCTCTCTGCTCTGTTCATGTGAGCTCTGAACCCCAGCATGCTGGACCCCCAATAAACCCTTTGCTGTTGCATGAGACAGTCTCTTTGTGGTCTCTTCCTCCCATGCTCGCACAAACATTACTTGGATGATTGAATGTAGAAGAGAAAATCCAGTCAAAAAGGGATAGTCAGTAGGATTTAGAAGATAGTCGGTAGGTTTCGGAAGAAGAGTGAGTATAGGATTTGGAACAAAAGTTCTTTAGGAAGAGGGGTTCGGTTAGAGAGTGAATGTAAATGTCAGCACATGTGAACAGTCAGAAAAATGAACTGGGAAAAATATGAAGGAAAGCAGATATCAATATATCAGGCAAACTATAAAGTGAGTGATACGATTAGACATTTTCAAGAGGGTTGACTTAGAATATATAATCTTAGGAAGAAACAAATATGTAATCACCAATAGGATTGACATTTGAAAGCATTAGGCAACCTTGACATGGATGTTTTTTGTAATCCCTGCTCACTTTCCATTTAGGCTTTGGTACAATCATAAGTGTGACATTTGCGTTTTTTGTCCAGAATATTACACTGATAAAATGTATATGTAGATCTGGTGACATGAGTATTTCTTCCACCATTTCTGGGAGCAATATTTTGAAGACATATAAATGGGTATTGGGGGTACAAAGAGGTGTACACTGTGTCTATGAATATAGAGATAATGCATGAATGGACCATACAGTGAATAAATAATATAAGTGTTTCCACATTAAATAATGGATTGAATTGATATCTGAAAATATATAAAAATCTTATATTGATATACAATCATTCATTCCAACCAGTTATACATATAATATTAATATTAGGGTTATGGTTGATCATGAAGATATGTTAGTTTTGCTACAAAAGTGATTATGGAAATCGAAAATAATGTGTTTGGAAAGAGTCAGTCACAATGCTGGCCATATGTGAACAAGGCCTCTGGCCTTGAGCTGGGGGTTCACAGAAATGTCTATATTTCTAAGATAAAGAAGTTACAAACTGGGCTCCATGGTAACAGCTGGCAAGGAAAAAAAGGGAAGAAAAAAGCTCTGCCCCTCCCAGGGGTCCTTAAAATGTTAACTTGCCCAGAATAGAGAAAAAAAACCTGCTTTTTGTGAACTTCTGCAGACTGTGGAATTCTGAGCCCCTCCCTTACATGTTGGGTACAAAATTGTGAAACAACCTAAACTTGGGGTTCAGGGGATTAATTGATTACAACAGAAGCAATGCCCTCTAAACCGTTAAATGGTGAGGAAGCTCATTTCAATGAAAGCTCTGGACAACAGTCCAAATAGGACTGTTTCCCTATCTTCGGTGCTATCTTAGGTGCCTTGCCTTGCCTTGTCCGTCCCTTTTCTCATGAAAAGACCAGTCAAGAAATATGGAGGAATACATGTGTTCTGAAGCAGGAAGTGATTGATAGTGAAAGAAATGCCTATAAATTTCCTAACTTGTGGATGAAATATATATCCTATGATGTGCATAAATTAAAGAAATAGTAATCTACCAGTGTTGAATAAAAATGAACGTCAAAATACACATCATGTCTGATTGGAATCTACTTGCATTGATGTTAATCTGGGTCAGTTACTGTAGAAGTATTAGGATTTGTATGCACCATTCACTGAATTATTTTCAGTACTAGGAAACAAATATGTATTTCAGGTGAATGAATATTTCTAAGAATAACCTTGTGAAAAGTTGATTATAAATCCACATACATGAATATGAATGAATTTGGTGAGTGTAAAATAAGACACACATTTCATATTTTGAAAAATCTGGAGAGTGTATATATAAATATATATATATATATATATATATATATATATATAGATAGATAGATATAGATAGATATAGATATATAGATAGATAGATAGATATAGATATATATAGATAGATATATAGATCTAGATATATAGATATATAGATACACACACACAGAGATACATTAAAAATAGCAATATATATGCCAATCAAAATTTATAATGAAATATATATCATCGACAGATCCAAAAATATTTATTTTACTGAACATGGATTTATGAATAATATTGTTCAAGTAGAAAGCTCACACATAATTTGAATTTTCAGTTTCAACATCGTTTAGGAAGAGTGATCCCTTACAATTTGTATCTGCCAAGTTAGCCACCTCACAAGAATGTGCGTGTGGTCCCAGGTAGGATTCTATGTGTGCATATAAAAATACAGGTGGTGAATAGGCTACAGAGAAAGGGAGACAGGAATTCACAGAATGGTTTACTTTAAAAAAACATGTAGAACGATTTCAACAAAAAATTGACTAGATTTATAACTCCTACCATATTTAAGGCAAAAGGCAAGTCCAACTATACACTATGCCTCCTGTAATGCTTGTATTTTTATTCTGTTTGGGTTATTTTTCTCCATCTTATTAGTATTAGTAGTCAGAGTGTAGTAGGTTACGGGTTAGTGTCAGGGATTCAATATTTGGAATGGAAAATTAGAAAATGAATCCAATGTGTATGTAAATATGTGCTACAAAAAAAATGTTCCCACTCTCATCCAGAATAATGCCTTGACAGTTCTTTCACCCCAACTAAAACACCATTAGAGGAGAAGAGTTAGAAAGTCAGTGAATACATATCTGGAATGGAATATGCTCAAGGTTTTGAAACCTTGGAGGTGGTAGAGGAGTTTCCAAATGTAAAGGACATGGTAAACACTCCACAAACATGGAGCTCTGCTGGCCTAAAGACTTCTTGAGAAACTGCCTGTGTGGTTGGGCACTTGAAATATATGTAGTTGTCAGGAGCTTTAGCTTCCCTTGTAGTGAGACGATCAAAGCTGGGTGTGCATCTATGTGACCTGGAGGACATGGTTTCTTATTTTCCAATGAAAATGAGGAAGCAGTGCTGAATTCCCTTTTAGTAGGTAACCTGTGGACACTGGGGGCTAAGTTTCTCCCCGTGTGGACTGTGAAGCCATTTGGTCATCCTGCAATTTTTGTGGTGTCTCTTGCTGCTGCACTGGGAGTTTGGTATTTGCTTCACAAAATACAAGGAGTTCAACTGTGTCACAGTGCTGGAGGGATTTCTGTCTGAGTGATGGGTCAGGGTCTGCAGGAGAATGCACCAACCAGGCTTCTATCCCACATAGTTTGCTCCCTTGACCATAGCAACCTGTTTCTGAACATTGCCCTGAAATCTTTCCATATAACAAGATGCCTTTACAAAGAAGGGTCTTCTGTCTGCACCATGTCAGTCACAAGCCATTTGGAAGCCAAAAAGAGATCCATATTGCCCCACCACATGTTTTATCACACACCTGCCCAGCACTGTTCTAGCCCCAATACTCAGCCGGCTCCAACTTACTGGCATCTCTGTTCTACACCATTTTCATGAAACCCAGTCAATCAAGGCACTGTCTGGCATACTCAAGATCAACACCAGGACATCCAAAGGTTCTCCAGTGCTACCTGGTCATGGGAATTTGAAAAAAATTATGGTATCTATCTAGCCATTTTTCAAGGATGATGTTGGAGGCACTGTGGGTTTCAATATATTAAGGAACCGTTAAATGGTGAGGAAGCTCATTTCAATGAAAGCTCTGGAGAACTCTCACAGGCAAGGCTTCCCAAAGAATGTCCAAAAGGTCACATGAAGCCAGGCCTATTGAGGTCTACAATGTGAGGTCCGTGTGATATTTGACTCTCAACTATGGCTGCCAAGTTTTTCAGAATAAATTCATTTGGTATCCTGGCTGAGATTCCCAGTGATATGTGGAAAGCCAACCTGGGCCTAGATCTCAGTTTCCAAGGGTGACTCTTATGCGTGGCCTCCTAAAATCCCAACACAATTCATGGCAATACTTCTCTGATGTCGGTTCAAGAACTCAGTCTCTAAGAGGAATCACACCAGAGTTCAAGGCCAGGTGGACCTTGTCATTTCTTCCAACCACCACACAAATGACCACAATTAAATCCAAAACACTCCACACGGCCCTAATCTTTTTCCATATAGACACTCATCATAACCTTTGGCTGGAGTTTTCCACTAGGGGTGCAACCAAAGACAGTGTCCAAAAAATGCTCCCTTGCCTCTCATTTGTCTAAAGTCACTGTGGCCTCGACATCATTCCTGTGAACCAGGAGTGATCAAATAGGCCTGCCATTAATACTTTTCCACTTCTCCAACTTGAGGTCTCTGACTGTGGGGTTTAGATTCTTTATGTGAACTGGACTCATGAGAAAACCCAAGCACCTATGGGCTACCCTCTGCAGGGCCTTGAAGAATTCATTTGATCAAAGGATCCCTATTCTCACTTGATGGAGGTCAGGAACCTTACAGAGGAAGGCGAGAGGCTTCATCAACAATGACTGCAATTTTTGCCATTTTGATTTTGGATGCACACATGGTATCTTTCTTTACATCTATCAGTAGTTGAGAATATAAGCCACAGCCTCACAGAGGGCTAAGAGGCTGATTCAGACACATATCTTTACAAAGCAATTAAGCAAACAGCCACAGGGGATGCCCATTCATTTCCATTTGAAAACTGTTTCTTCAGGCTTCACAAACGTGTGGCCTGAGGCAAAGACCTTCCTGACATTCAGGGCAAAAGAACAATAGGTAAACAAAAGGCCCAAAGCAGGGTTTCTCCACTGAGACTTTCCTGGTCACACTGTATGGAAACAGAAATCTAAGTAAGATTTGAAGCCCAGAAAAGTATGAGGCCCTTGATTGGGAGACTTAGCTCTGAATTATGTCCTGCACAGATGTCTCAGATAAATTAATATACATTGGCATTGGACCTTGTACCTTGGGTGATTGAATGTCGAAGAGAACACCAATTCAAAAAAGGATAGTCAGTAGGATTTGGGAGATAGTAGGTATATTCAGAAAGAAGAGTGAGTATAGGATTTGGACCAAAAGTTATTTAGAAATTGGGTTTCAGGTAGAGAGTGAATGTAAATGTCAGCACATATGAACAGTCAGTCAAAATCATGAACCTGGGAAATTATGTAGGAAAGCATATATCAGTAGAGACTTTTGGATATCAGGCAAAGTAAAAGTGAGTGATAGGATTAGACATTTTCAACAGGGTTGAGTTTGAATATATAATCTTAGGAAGAAACACATATGTAGTCACCAATTGGATTGACATTTGAGAGCATTAGGCAACCTGGACATGGATGTTTTAGAAATACATGCTCACTATAAATTTAGGCTTTGGAACAATCAGAAATGTGACCTTTGCATTTTGTGTCCAGAATACTACTGTGATAAAATGTATATGTAGATCAGGTGACATGAATAATTTTTCCACCATTTCTGGGAGCAATATTTTTAAGGTGTATAAATGAGTATGGGGGTACAAATAGGTGTACCCTGTGTCTATGAATATATAGAGATAATGCAAGAATAGACCATACTATGAATAAATAATATAACTGGTTCCACTTTAAATAAAAGATTGTATTGATATCGGAAAATATACAGGAATTCTTATACTGATATGCAATCATTCATTCCAACCAGTTATACTTCTAATGGTAATATTAGGGTTATGTTTTATTATGAAGAGTGTGTGAGTTTTGCTTCAAAAGTGATTATGGAAAACAAAAATAATGTGTTTAGAAAGAAGTCTTATGAAAAGAAACAAGGAGGAATACATGTTTTCTGAAGCAAGAAGTTATTGAAATTGAAACAAATGACTTTAAATTTGCTAACTTGTGGATGAAATATATATCTTATGATGGGCATCAACTGAAGAAATAGTAATGTACCAGTGTTGACTAAAAATAAACATCACAATACACATCATGTCTCATAGGAATCTACTTGCATTGATGTTAAACTGTGTCAGTTACTGTAGAAATATTAGGATTCGTATGCACCATTCACTGAAGTTGGTTTTCAGTTCTAAGAAACAAATATGTATTTCAGGTAGATGAATTTTTCTGAGAATAAACTTTTGAAAATTGGTTTATAAATCCACATACAGTGAATATGAATGAACTTAGGGAGTGTACAATAAGACACATATATTTCATATTCTGAAAATAAAAAGTAGCAATATATATGCCAATCAAAATTCATCATGAAATATATATCATCCAATGATCCAAAAATATTCATTTTACTGATCATAGATTTATTTATCATGTTGTTTATCTACGAAGCTCACCCATAGGTTGAATTTTCAGTTCTAACTGGGTTTAAGAGGAGTGATCTGTTATCCCAATTTGTATCTGCCCAGTCAGCCACCTCACAAGAATGTACATGTGATAACAGGTATGATTCTATATGTGCATATGAAAATACATGTGCTGAATTGGCTACAGAGAAAGGGAGAGAGGAATTCACCTATTTGTTAACTTTAAAATCACATGGAGAACTATTTCAACAAAAAATTGAGTAGATTTAATACTACTACCCTATATAATGTAAACGGCAAGTCCAAGTATACACCATGCCTCCTCTGAACTGCTTTTATTTCTATTCTGTTTGGGTTATTTTTCTCCATCATATTTGAATTAGTTGTCAGAGTCTAGTAGGTTATGGGTTAATGTCAGGGTTCAGTATTATGAATGGAAAATAGGAAAATAAATTCAATGTATATGTAAATATGTACTACATAAAAATCTTCCCACTCTCATCCAGAACAATGACTTGACTTTACCTTCGCCCCAAGTAAAACACAATTAGAGTGGAAGAGTTAGAAAATCTGTGAATACATATCTGGAATGGAATATGCTTAAGAGTTTACAACCATGAAGGTGGTAGAGGAGTTTCCAAAAGTAAGGGACAGGGTAAATACTCCACAAACATGGAGCTCTGCTGGACTAAAGACTTCTTGAGAAACTGCCTCTGAGTTTGGGCACTTGAAATATTTGTTGTTTTCAGGAGCTTTAGCTTCCTTTGTAGAGAGACCATCAAAGCTGGGCATGTATCTAAGTGACCTGGAGGACATGGTTTCTTATTTTCTAATGAACATATGGGAGCAGTGCTGAATTCTCTCTTTGTAGGTAAACTGTGGCCACTGGGGGCTAAGTCTGTCTCCGTGTGGACTGTGAAGTCTTTTGGTCATCCTCCACTTGTCGTGGTGTTTCTTGCTGCTGCAATGTGAGTTTGGTATTTGCTTCACAAAATACAAGGAGTTCAACTGGAACACAGTGCTGGAGGGAGTTCGGTCATGTGTGGTTTTTCAGGGTCTGCAAGAGAATGCACAGAACAGGCTTCTATCCCACATAGTTTTCCCCATTGACCATAGCAACCCGATTCTGAACAATGCCCTGAAACCTCTCAATATAAAAAGATGCCTTTACATAAAAGGGTCTGCTGACTGCACCATGTCAGTCACAATCCATTTGTAGGGTAATGGCAGATCCCCATGAACCCACCATGCATGGTTAATCACACACCTCCCCACCACTGCTCTAACCCCACTACTTAGCGTGCTCCAACTTCCTGGCATCTCAGTTCTACACCATCAAGGCACTGTCTAGTACACTCTTGATCAGGAACAGGACATTAAAAGGTGCTCCAGTGCCACCTTGTCATGGGAAATTTAAAAATTTCGTGGTATTTATCTATCCATTTTTCAAGGATAAAATTGGAAGCACTGTGGTTTTCAATTCATTCAGGAACCATTAAATGTTTAGGAAGCTCATTTCAATGAAAGCTCTGGAAAACTCTCCCAAGCACGGCTTCTCAAAAAGTGGCCAAAAGGTCAAATGAAGCCAGGCCCATTTAGGTCTACAATGTGAGGTCTATGTATGTTTTGACTCTCAACTATGGCTGGCAAGTCTTTCAGAATAAAATCATGGGATATCCTGTCTGAGATTCCCAGTTTTTTGTGGAAAGCCACCCTGGGCATAGATCTCATGTTCCAAGGGCGAATGTCATGTGTGGTCTCCTAAAACCACAACACAATTCATGGCAATATTTCTCTGAGGTCAGTTCCAGATCTCAGTCTATAAGTGGAATCACAGCAGAGTTCAAGCCCAGGTGGACCCAGTCATCTCTTCCAACCGCCACACAAATGACCACAATTAAAACCAAAACACTCCCACATGGCCCTCATCTTCTTCCATATAGACACTACTCATTACCTCTGGCTGGAGTTTTCCATGAGGGGCGAAGCCCAAGACATTGCCCGTCTTTTACCTAAAATCAGGGTGGCCTGAACACCCCTCCTGTGAACCAGGAGGGATCAAATATGCTTTCCATTAATACTGCTCTGCATCTCCAATTTGAGGCCTACTGACTGTCGGGTATAGATTCTTTATGTGATTTGGAGACATGACAAAACACAAGCATGTATGGGCTAGCCTCTGCAGTGCTTTGAAGAACTCATTTGTTTCAAAGGATCACTATTCTCACTTGATGGAGGTCAGGAACCTAACAGAGGAAGGCGAGAGACTTCATCAACAATGACTGATCTTTTTCCATTTTGGTTTTGGATGCACACATGGGATCTTTCTTTTGATCCAACAGGTGCTGAGATCTAAGCCACAGCCTCACACAGGGCCAAGAGGATGATTCAGACATATCCGTTTCCAAAGCAATTCACAAAGAGCCACAGGTGATGCCCATTCATTTCCATTTGAAAACTGTTTTCTTCAGGCTTCACAAAGGAGTGGCCTGAGGCCAAGACCTTCCTCACATTCAGTGGAAGAGAAGAATTGGTTAGCAAAAGGCCCAAAGCAGGGTTACTCCACTGAGGCTTTCCACGTCACTCTGGTATCTGAGTTTTCTGAGATGCTCGCCATTCCTTTAGCTATTCAGTACATGGCTATGTCACAGAGCTTGGAGGTGGTACATTTTTTGGACACAAAACCATGAGCCAATTCCGGAGAGTGGACAGAATCAGGAAGAAAACAGGACCTTAGGAAAATAGTAGGTGTTGCCCATCCATAAGGGAAGCGACAGTCCATTCATCAATCGGGCAGGATGAATGCTGGGAAGCTTTCTACTAAAGAGGACACATCCATTGATGCATTCTATTTTCTAATATCTACAACCATGAACACAGTGGGATACACAGACCTAGAAACACTCACCTTGTCAAAAGAATTACTAGAAACAGTCCACTCCAAACCAAATAAACCTCCTTTCCTACCTATTCTTAGAACATGAGACAAAACCACAAACTCACACCCACACCCACAAAGGCACCTCCTTTCCCCAAGTAGGTCTGTGACTATCCAGAGTGTCCTCTGACTGGTGGGCCATACTACGTTTCCCTGAAATGGCCTGTCCTGTCTCAAATCTGATCTCATTGGACAACTCTGTGAAGTTGTCAGGAGCCAGCGGTGAGCCACTACCTGCTTTCTCAGGAAAGGCCCCTCTGCAGAGCTCTCCTGAAATTTGGCCATCCTCATATCAGTAGGTACCAAGAAAGATTGACTCTGTTCTTGGTAAATCCAAACATGTGAGCCCACTGGGAATGGTACTGGGACTGGCTCTGGGTGCATGGCTTCCTGGATCCCAATTTCAGAGAGTTCTATCACCAAGGAAGTGAAGAAGGTCACTTCCTTTATGAACTGAATGAGGTCACTGCTTTGGCAACCAATTTGTCCTAACATTTGCTTCCAAGGTTCTCCTGAGAACTAGGCTGCCCCTACTTCCTGTGACACTTTCACAACTGTGAATTGTATATCAACCATAGGCACCCGGGAACAGCTCTCCACACAGGCCTGGTTTGGTCCATCTTGTCAACATTAAGAAGAGTGAGGCTGATTCTGACACATCCCTTCATCCTGACCAGGTTGTTTGCCATGAAAGATGAGTTCTGCTCTCTCAGGTCCTTCATAGCTGCCTACATCTTCTCCAGGGATAATTTCTGCATGGAACTTTGAGGTTCTCAGTAGCTGGAAGATCCCCTACATTTATATATTGGAAGACCAATTCTGTCCCTCCTCTTCTGTAAAGTTAGATTGAGGGACCATTGTATGGTTAAGGTTAATAACAGGTTCCATTTGGTTTAGAAATCATTCTGCGGGATGAATAATGGTATTGTGATTTTGCAATATTTACAAGAATATATAGGTGAAATATAAGTATGAACACAGAAATCTAGGTAATTTTTAAAGCCCAGAAGGGCATTGTGCCCATGATTTGGATTCTTAGCTTTAAATTATGTTCTGCACAGGTGTCTCAGATAAATCGATATACAATGTCATAGGACCTTGTCCCTTGGATGATTGAATGTCAAAGACAACATCCAGTCAAAAAGGGATAGTTGGTGGATTAAGATGATAGTCTGTAGGTTTATAATGAAGAGTGTGTATAGGATTTGGACCAAAAGATCTTTAGCAATACGGGTTTGGGTAGAGAGTGAAAGTAAATGTCAGCACATTTGAAGAGTCGGTCACAATGATTAACTGGGGAAAAAATATAGAAAAAAAGATATCAATGAAGACATTCAGAAATCAGGCAATGTATAAAGTGAGTGATAGGATTAGACATTTTCAACAGGGTTGAGGTTGAATATGTAATTTCAGGAATAAACAAATATATATTCACCAATAGGATTGACATTTGAGAGCATTAGGCAACCTGGACATGGATGTTTTTAGTAATCCATGCTCACTTTCCATTTAGGATTTGGTACAATCATAAGTGTGACCTTGCTTTTTGTTTCCACAATATTACTGTGATAAAATTTATATATAGATCACGTGACATGAGTATTTCTTCCACCATTTTGAGGAGCAATATCTTGAACACGAATAAATTAGTATTGGGGGTACAAATACGTGTAGTCTGTGTTATATGAATATAGAGAAAATGCATGAATAGACCATACTCTGAATAAATAATATAACTGGTTCCAAATTTAAATAATGGATTGAATTGATATCTGAAAATATATAGGAAATGTTATATTGATATTCATACATTCATTCCAACCTGTTATACATCTAATGGTAATATTAGTGTTATGGTTTATCATGAAGTGTGTGTGACTTTTGCCTCAATAGTGGTTATGGAAATCCAAAATTATGTGTTTAGAAAGAAGTCTCATGAAAAGACTAGTCAAGAAACATGGAGGAATACATGTGTTCTGAAGCAGGATGTGATGGAAAGTGAAAAAAAATTCATATAAATTTGCTAACTTGTGGATTAAATATATACCCTATGATGTGCATAAACTGAAGAAATAGTAATTTACCAGTGTTGAAAAAAATGAACGTCAAAATACATATCATGTCCCATAGGAATCTACTTGCATTGATGTTAAACATGGTCAGTAACTGTAGAAATATTAGGATTTGTATGCACAATTCACTGTAGTTAGTTTTCAGTAATAGGAAACAAATATGTATTTCAGGTGGATCAATATTTCTGAAAATAATCTTGTGAAAAGTTGATAATAAATCCACATACATGAACATGAATGAATTGAGGGAGTGTATAATAAGACACATATATTTTATATTTTGAAAAATCTGGACAGTAAATATATATATATATATATATATATATATATATATATATATATATATATTTATACCTACACACACACACACACACACACACACACACAGACATTTGAAAGTAGCAATATATGCCAATCGAAATACATCATGAAATATATATCATCCACAAATCCAAAAATCTTCATTTTACTGAACATAGATTTATGTATAATGTTGTTCAACTGGGAAGCTCACCCATAGTTTGAATTTTAATTTCCAACAGCGTTTAGGAGGAGTGATCTCTTCTCACAATTTGTATCTGCCATGTCAGCAACCTCATAAGTATTTACTTGTGATACCAGGTAGGATTGTATATGTGCATATAAAAATACATGGGCTGAATAGGGTACAGAGAAATGGAGACAGGAATTCACATATTTGTTAACTTTAAATACACATGAATAGAAGGAGGGACAGAGCCACCAACCGCACCTGCAAGGTAGGCGGACCATCCACCCACCGGTAGAACAGGCCTAGCGGCCCGCCAATCGTAAAAGACACATCGCACTTGTTGGGGAAAGGGCAGAGCCACCGCCCGGCTGCAAGGTACGCGGACCTGCGACCCACAGGCAGAACAGGCCCAGAAAACCGCGGTGGGGCAGAGGCCCCCCTTGCGACGTCAAGGTTGGTGAACAGCAACCCACCGGCAGAACAGGCCCAGCGGCCTTCCGAGGGGCAGAGACGCCCCCCGCGCCTGCGAAGTAGGTGGACCTGCGAACATGGACAGACCAGGCCCAGGGGCCCGACAGGGTGGTAGACACATCACCAGGTTGGGGGAGGGTCCGAGCTGCCGCCTGTGCCTGCAAGGCAGGTGGACTTCTGACCCACCGGCACAAGAGGCCCTGTGACTTGCCAGCGTGTTAGACACATCACCCCGGTTTGGGAAGGAGTAGAGCCGCCACCCGCGGCTGCAAGGTAGACCGACCTTCAACCCACAGACAGAAGAGGCCCAGCGTCATGCGGAGGGGCAGAGCCGACAACCGCACCTGCAGGGTAGGTGGACCTGTGACCCACTGGCAGAACAGGCCCAGCGCCAGCAGAGGGGTAGAGCTGCTGCCCGCTCCTCCAAGGTAGGAAGACCTGCTACCGACCGGCAGAACAGGCCAAGCAGCCTGCTGGTGAGGTAGGCACATTGCCCGATTTGGAGGAGGGGCAGAGCCACGGCCTGCGCCTGTGAGGGAGACTTTGCAACTATAAAAGAGCAGTATAAATATTTAGGGGTAAAATTCAATAACACAACAATTTGAACAAACAGAAAGATACGCGAACAGTATGAAAAGACAAGGAAAGAAAGGACAACAAGCAATGAAGGTCAACTCAACATTAGAAGAGGTAATACCTGCAGCAGATGGAATGTCAGATAAAGAATTCAAAACATACATGCTTCAGATGATCTGGAGTCTCAAGGAAGTCATTAGAACGCAAAATCAGACAATGAAAGATCACTTTGACAATGAATTACATAAACAAATCCAAGAAGCAAAAGATCAACTATACAGGGAGATAGAGGTTATAAAAAACAAACAAACAGAAATCATAGAAATGCAGGAAGCAATAAACCAACTTAAAAACTCAATTGAGAATACTACCAGCAGAGGAGATCACTTAGAAGATGGAACATCAGACAATGTATTTCAACTTGAAAAGAACCGAGACAGCTAGCAAGACTGTTAAGAAACCATGAGCAGAACATCCAAGAAATATGGGATAACATAAAGACACCAAACTTAAGAATCATTGGGATACAGGAAGGTATAGAGGTCCAAACCAAAGGAATGAGAAATCAATTCAATGAAATAATATGGGAAAAATTCCCAGACTTGAAGAATGAGACAGAATCCCAAATCCTAGAAGCCTACAGGATGCCGAATGTGCAAAATCATAAGAGATCCACATTTAGACATATTATAATGAAGATGCCAAACATACAGAATAAGGAGAGGATTTTAACAGCTACAAGAGAAAGGAAGCAGATTACATTTAGCGGTAAACCAATCATTATAACAGCTGATCTTTCAACACAGACTCTGAAAGCTAGAAGATCCTGGAATAACATTTTTCCAAAGCTGAAAGAAAATGGGTTTCAACCAATAATTGTGCATCCAGCGAAATTAAGCTTCAGGATGGAAGATGAAATTAAAACCTTCCATGATAAACAAAATTTAAAAGAATTTGCAGCTAGAAAACCATCTCCTCAAAACATCCTCGGCAAAAGATGATCGGAAGAGGAAATGGAAAATAACAATGAAAACCAACAGTGGGAGGTAGTACAGTAAAAGGGGGAAAATAATCAAAGAAAAACAAACCATGCTTAGTAACATAAATAAACAAATATGGCTGGAAGAACAACCCATATCTCAATAATAACCATAAAAGTTAATGGCTTAAACTCACAAATTAAGAGACACAGGATAGTAGAATGAATCACAAAACAAGACCCAACAATATGCTGCCTACAGGAGACGCAATTGATTGGAAAAGACGTACATAGACTGAAGGTGAACAGTTGAGAAAAATCATATCACTCATATGGACTTCAGAAACAAGCAGGAGTGTCCATACTCATATAAAATAAAATAGATTTCAAGCCAAAGTTTATCAAAAGGGATAAAGAGGGACACTACATACTGCTCAAGGGAACCATACACCAACAAGAACATAACAATCATAAATGTATATGCCCCAAACAATGGTGCAGCTATGTTCACTAAACAAACTCTTCTCAAGTTCAAGAGTCTAATAGACCACCATACAATAATCATGGGAGACTTCAACACACCTCTCTCACTACTGGACAGATCTTCCAAACAAAAGTTGAATAAGGAAACAATAGAAATCAATAACACAATTAATAAATTGGACTTAATTGACATATATAGAATATACCACCAAACAACAAGCAGTTACACTTTTTTCTCAGTAACACATAGATACCTCTCAAAAATACATCATATATTATGTCACAGGGCAACTCTTAGAAAATATAAAGGAGTACAGATAATACCAGGCATCTTACCTGATCATAATGGAATGAAACTGAAAATCAATGGTAAAAGAAGGAAGGAAAAATCATCCATCACTTGGAGAATGAACAATAGACTACTGAATGATCAATGGGTTATCGAAGACATCTAGGAGGAAAATAAAAAAATATCTTAGAGATAAATGAAAAGACAGACTGAACATATCAGAATCTAGGGGACACATTGAAAGCAGTTCTAAGAGGAAAATTCATTGCCTGGAGTACTTTCCTAAAAAAGGAAAAAGACAACAAATAAAAGATCTCATGGTTCATCTCAAAATTCTAGAAAAACATGAGAAAACAACAGCAAAAGAAGTAGAAGGCAAGAAATTGTTAAAATCAGAGCTGAAATTAATAAAATTGAAACAAAAGAAACAATTGAAAAATTGACAAAACTAAAAGTTGATTCTTTGAAAAAATAAATAAAATCGACAGACCCTTAGCCATGTTAAGGAAGAGAAGAAGAGAGAGAACTCAAATTACTAGCATACGGGATGAAAATGGCAATATCATAACAGACACTTCAGAAATACAGAAGATAATCAGAAATTATTTTGAATCCTTATACTCCAATAAATTAGAAGATAGTGAAGGCATCAATAAATTTCTTAAGTCATATGATCTGCCCAGATTGAGTCAGGGGGATATAGGTAACCTAAACAGACCAATATCAATTGAGGAAACAGAAGAAATCATCCAAAGACTACCAAATAAGAAAAGCCTAGGATTGGATATATATACAGCAGAGTTTTACAAAACCTTTAAAGCGGAACTAATACCAATAGTTTTCAAGATATTTCAGGAAATAGAAAAAGAGGGACAACTTCCAATTTTATTCTAGGAGGCCAATATTACCCTGATTCCTAAACCAGACAAAGACACTTCAAAGAAACAAAACTACAGACCAATATCTCTAATGAACCTAGATGCAAAAATTCTCAATAAAATTCTGGCAAATCAGACACAAAAACATATTAAAAAAATGTGCAACATGATCAAGTAGGATTCATCCCTGGGATGCAAAGCTGGTTCAATATATGGAAATCAATAATTGTTATTCACCACTTCAATAGACTTAAAAATAAGAACCATATAATCATCCCGATATATGCAGAAAAAAACATTCGACAAAGTACAGGAACCCATTCTGTTCAAAACTCTAGAAAAACTAGGGATAATAGGAACATACCTCAATATTGTAAAAGCAATCTATGCTAAGCCTCAGGCCAGCATCATTCTAAATTGATAGAAACTGAAGGCATTCTCTCTAAAATCTGGAACAAGATAGGGATGCCCTCTCTCAACACTTCTGTTCAAC
This sequence comes from Callospermophilus lateralis, assembly GCF_048772815.1. Taxonomy (NCBI): domain Eukaryota; kingdom Metazoa; phylum Chordata; class Mammalia; order Rodentia; family Sciuridae; genus Callospermophilus; species Callospermophilus lateralis. Next base: position 513,314 of record NW_027512426.1, read on the forward strand.
ATAGTTTTCGAAACACTGGCAAGAGCAATTAGAAAAATGAAAGAAATTAAAGGCGTAAAAAAAAAGGAAAAGAAGAACTTAGATTATCACTATTTGTAGCTGACATGATTATGTACCTAGCAGACCCAAAAGGGTCTACAAAAACCTATTAGAGCTAATAAATGAATTCAGCAAAGTGGCAGGATATAAAATCAACAAGCATAAATCAAAGTAATTCCTGTATATCAGTGACAAATCCTCTGAAATGGAAATGAGGAAACCAATCCACTCAGAATATCCTCAAAAAAATAAAATACTTGGGAATCAACCTAACAAAAGAGGTGAAAGACTTACACAATGAAAACTACAGAACCCTAAAGAGAGAAATAGAAGAAGATCTTAGAAGATGAAAAATGTACCCTGTTCATGGATACGCGGAACTAACATCATCAAAATGGCGATATTCCCAAAAGTTCTCTGTAGGTTTAATGCAATGCCAATCAAAATCACAACGGCATTTCTTGTAGAAATAGATAAAACAATAATGAAATTCATATGGAAAAATAAAAGACTTAGAATAGCAAAAACAATGCTAAGCAGGAAGTGTGAATCAGGCGGTAGAGCGATACCAGACCTCAAACTATACTACAGAGCAATACTAACAAAAAGAGCATAGTACTGGTACCAAAATAGGTGGTTGGACTAATGGTACATAATAGGGGACACAGAAACAAATCCACAAAACCACAACTATCTTATATTTGATAAAGGGGCTAAAAGCATGCAATGGAGGAAGGATAGCATCTTCAAAAACTAGTGCTGGGAAAACTGGAGTTCCATATGTAACAAAATGAAACTGAATCCCTTTCTCTCGCCATACACAAAAGTTAAGTCAAAATTAATCAAACAGCTTGATATCAAATCATAGACACGGCTTCTGATAGAAGAAAACCTTGGCTACGATGTACATACTGTGGGGTCGGGCTCCAAATTCCTCAATAGGACACCCATAGCACAAGAGTTAATAACTAGAATGAACAAATGGGACTTACTCAAACTAAATAGATTTTTCTCAGTAACAAAAACAATAAGAGAGGTAATTAGAGAGCCTACATCCTGGGAACAAATCTTACTCCTCACACTTCAGAGAGAGCCCTAATTTCCAAAGTATACAAGGAACTCAAAAAATTAAACAATAAGAAAACGAATAATGCAATCAACAAATGGGCCAAGGACCTGAACAGACACTTCTCAGAGGAGGACATACAATCAATCAACAAGTCCATGAAAAAATGTTCACAATCTCTAGCAGTCAGAGAAATGCAAAACAAATCCACCCTAAGATACCATCTCCCTCCAGTATGAGTGGCAGCCAATATGAAGTCAAACAACAACAAGTGGTGGCAAGGATGTGGGGAAAAGGGTACACCTGTACATTGCTGGTGGGACTGCAAATTGGTGCAGCCAATTTGGAAAGAAGTATGGAGATTTCTTGGAAAGCTGGGAATGGAAACATCATTTGACCCAGCTATTTTTCTTCTCAGTCTATTCGCTAAAGACCTAAAAAGAGCATCGTACAGGGACACTGATAAATCGATGTTCCTAGCAGCACAATTCACAATAGGAAGACTGTGGAACCAAACTCGGTGCCCTTCAAAAGATGAATGGATAAAAAAAAAATTGTGGCATTTATACACAATGGTGTATTATTCTGCATTAAAAAATGACAAAATCATAAAATTTGCAGAGAAATGGATGGCATTAAACAGATTATGCTAAGTGAAGAGAGCAAAAGCCTAAAAAACAAATGCCAAATGTTTTCTTTGGTATAACGAGAGTAACTAAGAACAGAGTTGGGAGGAAGAGCATGAGAAGAAGATTAACATTAAACAGGGGTGACAGGTGGGAATGAAAGGAAAGAGAAGGGAAATTGCATGGAAATGGAAGGAGATCCTCATGGTTATACAAAATTAAATACAAGAGGAAATGAGAAGAAAGGGGAATAAAACAAGGGGAAGAAATAAATTACAGTAGGTGGTGTAGAGAGAGAAGATTGGAGGGAAGGGGATGGGAGATAGTAGATAGGAAAGACAGCAGAATACAACAGACACTATAGCAATATGTAAAACAGTGGATGTGTAACCAATGGGATGCTGCAATCTGTATACGGGGAAAAATGGAAGTTCATAACCCACTTGAATCAAAGTGTGAAGTATGATATGTCAAGAACTATGTAATGCTTTGAAGATCCAACAATAAAAATTAAAGGAAAAAAAACTCATGGAGAACTATTTCAATAAAAATTGACTAGATTTATAACACCTACACTTTATCATGCAAAAGGAAATCCAACTATACACCATGCCTCCTCTGAACTTCTTGTATTTCTATTCTGTTTGGGTTATTTTTCTCCATCATATTAGGAATAGTAGTCTGAGTCTAGTAGGGTATGCGTTAGTGTCAGAGATTCAGTATTTCGAATGGAAAATAGGAAAATGAATCCAATGTGTATGCAAACATGTGCTACATGAAAATCTTCCCACTCTCATCCACAACAATGCCTTCACGTCACCTTTGCCCCAAATAAGAAACAATTAGAGGAGAAGAGTTAGAAATTCTGTGAATATATATCTGGAATAGAAAATGCTCAGGAGTTCACAAACTTGGATGTAATAGAGGAGTCTTCCAACGTAAGGGACAGGGTAAACACTCCAGAAATATGGAGGTCTGCTGGCCTAAAAAAATTCTTGAGAAACTACCTCTGAGGATGGGCACTTGAAATATATGTTGTTGTAAGGAGTTTTAGCTTCCTTTGTATAGAGACCATCAAAGCTGGGTCTGCATCTATGTTTCCTGGAGGACATTCTTTCTTATTTTCCAATGCACATGAGGCAGCAGTGCTGAATTCTCACGTTGTAAGTAAATTGTGGCCACTGGGGGCTAAGGGTCTCCCCGTGTGGACAGTGAAGCTTTTTGGTCATCCTCAACTTTTCGTGTTTTTTTCCTGCTGCTGCACTGGGAGTTTGGTATTTACTTTATGAAATACAAGGAGTTCAACTGGGACACAGTGCTGGAGGGAGTTCTGTCACGTGTGGTTTTTCAGGGTCTGCAAGAGAATGCAACAATCAGGCTTCATTCCCACATAGCTTGCCCCCTTGTCCATAGCAACCTGATTCTGCACATTGCCCTGAAAACTATCCATATAACAAGATGCCTTTACATTCAAGGGTCTCCTCACTGCAACGTGTCAGTGTCAATCCATTTGGAAATCAATGGCAAATCCACATGGCCCCACCACAGATGATTTATCACACACCTGCACACCACAGCTTTGGCCCCACTACTCAGGAGGGTCCAACTTACTGGCAACTCTGTTCTGCACAATTTTCCTTAAACCCAAACTCACACCCACACCCACAATGGCACCTCCTTCCCCCAAGTAGGACTGTGACTATCTGGAGTGTCCTCTGACTGGTGGGCCATAATATTTTCCCCCCGAAATGGCCTGTCATGTCTCAGATCTGGTCTCCTTTGCCAACTCTGTAAAACTGTGAGGAGTCAGCGGTTAGCCACTACCTGCAATCTCAGGAAAAGACCCTCTTCAGAGTTCTACTGGCAATTGGCCCTCCTCACATCAGTAGTTACCAAGAAGGTCTGACTCTGTACTTTGTAAATCCAAAAAAGTGGGCCCACTGGGACTGGTACTGCGACTGGCTCTGGGTACCTGGCTTCTTGGATCCCAAGTTCATAGAGTTCCGTCACCAAGGAAGTTAGGTAGGTCACTTCCTTCAGGAACTGAATGAGGTCGCTGCCTTGGCAACCACTTTGTCCTAACAGTTCCTTCCATGGGTCCCATAAGATGGAGGCTGCCCCTACTTCCTGTGAAAATTTGACTACTTAGAATGGAATATCAACAATAGGCACGTGGGAACAGCTGTACACGCAGGGCTGGTTTGGTCCATCTTCTCTATATTAAGAAGAGAGAGGCTGATTCAGACACATCCCTTTTTCCTGTACAGGTCGTTTGCCATGGAAAATGGCTTTTGCTCTCTCAGGTCCTTCATTGCTGCCTACATCTTCTCCAGGGATCATTTCTGCATGGAACTTTGAGGTTCTCAGTAGTTTGCAGATAACCTACATTCCTTTATTGTAAGGCGAACTCTGTCCCTGCTCTTTTGTAATGTTAGATTGAGGCAACAGTATAGAACTCAATAACACAATTAATAACATAGACTTAATTGACATATACAGAATAAATCACCCAACATCAAGCAGTTACACTTTTTTATCAGCAGCACATGGATCCTTCTCAAAATAGATCATATATTACATCACAGGGCAACTCTTAAACAATATAAAGGAGTAAAGATAATGCCATGCATCTCATCTGATCATAATGGAATGAAACTGAAAATCAATGATAAAAGAAGTAAAGAAAAATCATGCATCACTTGGAGAATAAACAATAGGTTACTGAATGATCAATGGGTTTTAGAAGACATCAAGGAGGAAATTAAAAAATTCTTAGAGATAAATGAAAACACAGACACAACATATCAAAATCTATGGGACACATTGAAAGCAGTTTTAAGACGAAATTTCATTGCTTGGAATTCATTCCTTAAAAAAGAAAAAAACCAACAAATTAATGATCTCATACTTCATCTCAAAACCCTAGAAAAAGAAGAAGAAAACAACAGAAAAAGAAGTAGAAGGCAAGAAATAATTAAAACCAGAGCTGAAATTAATGAAATCGAAACAAAAGAAACAATTGAAAAAATTGACAAAACTTAACGTTGGTTCTTTCAAAAAATAAATAAAATCGACAGAACCTTAGACATTTTAATGAAGAGAAGAAGAGAGAGAACTCAAATTACTAGCATACGGGATGAAAAAGACAATATCACAACAGACACTTCAGAAATACAGAAGATAATCAGAAAATATTTTGAATCCTTATACTCCAATAAAATAGAAGATAGTGAAGGCATCGATAAATTTCTTAAGTCATCTGATCTGCCCAGATTGAGTCAGGAGGATATAGACAACCTAAACAGACCAATATCAATGGAGGAAATAGAAGAAACCATCCAAAGACTATCAACTAAGTAAAGCCCAGGACCGGATGTGTATACAGCGGAGTTTTAAAAAACATTTAAATAGGAATTAATACCAATACTTTTCAAGCTATTTTAGAAAATAGAAACAGAGGGAGAACTTCCAAATTCATTCTACGAGGCCAACATCACCCTGATTCCTAAACCAGAGAAACTCACTATAAAGTAGCAAAACTACAGACCAATATCTCTAATGAACCTAGGTGCAAAAATCCTCAATAAAATTCTGATGAATCGGATACGAAAACATATCAAAAAATTGTGCACCATGAGCATGTAGGATTCATCCATGGGATGCAAGGTTCGTTCAATATACAGAAATCAATAAATGTTATTTCCCACATCAATAGACTTAGAAATAAGAACTATATGATCATCTCGATAGATGCAGAAAAAGCATTCAACAAAGTACAGCATCCCTTTATGTTCAAAACTCTAGAAAAACTAGGGATAACAGGAACCTACCTCAATACTGTAAAAGCAATCTATGGTAAGCCTCAGGCTAGCATCATTCTGAATGGAGAAAAATTGAAGGCATTCCCTCTAAAATCTTGAACAAGACAGGGATGCCCTCTCTCACCATTTCTGTTCAACATAGTTCTAGAAACACTGGCCAGAGCAATTAGACAGACAAAAGAAATTAAAGGCATAAAAATAGGAAAAGAAAAACTTAAATTATCACTATTTGCAGATGACATGATTCTATACCTAGCAGACCCAAAAGGGTCTACAAAGAAACTATTAGAGATAATAAATGAATTCACCAAAGTGGCTGGATGTAAAATCAACATGCACAAATCAAAAGCATTCCTGTATATCAGCGAAAAATTGTCTAAAATGGAAATGAGGACAACCACTCCATTTACAATATCCTCAGAAAAAATAAAATACTTGGGAATCAACCTAACAAAAGAGGTGAAAAACTTATACAATGAAAACTACAGAACCCTAAAGAGAGAAATAGGAGAAGATTTTAGAAGATGGAAAAATATACCTTGTTCATGGATAGGCAGAACTAACATCATCAAAATGGCGATATTACCAAAAGTTCTCTATAGGTTTAATGCAATGACAATCAAAATCCCAACGTCATTTCATGTAGAAATAGAGAAAGCAATCATGAAATTCATATCGAAAAATAAAAGACCCAGAATAGCAAAAACAATGCTAAGCAGAAAGTGTGAATCAGGCGGTATAGCGATACCACACATCAAACTATACTACAGAGCAATAGTAACACAAAGAGCATGGTACTGGTACCAAAACAGGCGGGTGGACCAATGGTACAGAATAGAGGACACAGAAACCAATCCAAAAAACTACATACTATCTTATATTTGATAAAGGGGCTAAAAGCATGCAATGGAGGAAGGATAGCATCTTCAACAAATGGTGCTGAAAAAACTGGAAATTCATATGAAAAAAAATGAAACTGAATCCCTTCCTCTCGACATGCACAAAAGTTAACAAAAAATGGATCAAGGAGCTTGATATCAAATCAGAGACACGGCGTGTGATAGAAGAAAATGTTGGCTACGATCTACATACTGTGGGGTCGGGCTCTAAATTCCGCAATAGGACACCCATAGCACAAGAGTTAATAACAAGAATAAAGAAATGGGACTTAATCAAACTTAATTTTTTTTTCTCAGCAAAAGAAAGAATAAGAGAGGTAAAT